>NW_027187150.1:226084-250918 GCF_028583685.1 Petaurus breviceps papuanus | reverse complement strand
ATGCTGTACTGGTTTTGGAGAAGGCAGGGAGAAGAGACTAGAGATGCAGAGAGTAATATGGAAATTATTCACATAAAGATACATCTCTGCACACACAGACTCTGTGGAAAAATCCCTTCAGCATTGCAATAGTGAATGCCACTGTAATTGTTGACTGTGGTGGCACATTGAGGAATATTCACTTAATCTTTTCAAGTTGACGTTTTACTTAGTGTATCCCTTGTGATTCAGTGGCACCTTGCCCAGACTGAAGGGAGCCAGGGTTTGGTACTAAGAATTGCATTCATTTTGAAGAATGTTTGAAAAATCTAAGAGTAGTGCCTGTAGTAGCTGGAAGAATGCAATGACTGGCTTGAGGACTTTGATAACCAGTGTTATTTTGTAGGTTTTGGGGTGTTTGATTTCTGAATTCCTTTTCTCTACATCTTCCTGGATTTCAGTTACATCACAGGATACAGTAGGATATTGATCCGGAATCCTAGAGGTCAGAGATGAAGGAATCATGAGAGTGCATGTTGAAGCTCAGCACCCAGGCTGCTGTTCAGATTGAGTGAGAGTAATATAATAATTGTCTTTTGACTCTAAATTTGGTGCAGAAAAGTTGTGACTTGTCTAAATTCACACACATTAGAGAGTCTGTCAGTAGTGGATATGAATTGAATGTATAGCACTTGTCTGAAGAAACTGTATCTTATGTTAGGTCAGCTTTAGTAAATACTGCAAGACTTGGTATGTTGAAATCAAGTCTAGGGGATTTTCTGTTGCATGGTGCTTTACTTGAGACAATCATGGCCATAACTTCTACTTTTTAGTGGTAGATCTGGGAACACATCTTACCTCTGGTCTTTTTGGAGGGAGTTTCCATCCATTTTCAACTCTTTTATCCATGTTCTTGATTCAGAAGCATACGAGCTAACTTTATTGGCTTTTATTTAGGTATGTATGTAATATTATGTAATACTTACCTACCTTACCTGCAAAGGAGTTGGCTCACTAGTCCTCAGTATTTAAAATATGAAACCACTCCAACAATGATCGAAAATGCTGGGCTTGACAGTGTGTCCTCAGACTTATTTAGGAAAATGCATTCAAAGTGTAACACTGGGAAATTAGAAATTCCTAGTTATGAGTATTTAGGACACCAAGGTCTTTGTTAGCATTTTCATTATTAACCAGGGGTAGATGAGAATTAGACGTAATCTGTTAAATTTTTACTGAACTTAATGTATGGTTACCCAAAGCCTCTTAATAATAAGCCTTGGCAAAAAGACAGGGTGTTTTATGGGAAATTTCCTGATATACATTAACTTTTTCAAGCTGCATCTAGTTAGTTATTCCATAAAAGCTAGCAATGTGTGAACTCATTTATTGTATGGTAAAATTAGAGCAAAAGGGAAATTGACTTGGAATTGAGCATGTGCTCCCTAAAACCACTTAACCAACCAGTTGGTCAAATTTCTTGACAAGTTCCTAAATGAAACCAGCACTAGATGATATTCTGTATGATTAGAGTTCTTTTCATTGATCATTTGTGTAGTAGTTCCCAGACTTTTTTTTTTTTTTTGACAAGAAGCACCTTGGCATCTGAGTAAACTTTGTTGATATTCTTTTCAGTATTATGTCTAAATTACTATTTACATCATATTTCATAGCAAGCAGTCTTGTTTCTGAGCATCATTTCTTTGGGGCTTTATTCTCCTGTTCCTTTTCACAAATTAAAATGGTGATGGAGAGGCATGATTAGTTTTTTTTTTCTCTTAACAATTCAAGTCCTTATTTCTTACCATCTTGGACTTCTCTCATCATTCTAGGCTTCATTTTCAGCATAAACACTGATAGTTAGGTGAAATGATTAAATTTCAGACTTGTGTTTTCCCTTTTTGTAATATGGAGCTCAAAAATATCAATCTAGTTATAAAAATGAATAAGCAATTCTGGTAATAATTGTAATAGCTTGCATTTACTTAGTAGTTGGCAGTCTGCTAAGTTTCCTGACAACAGTCACATGACTGTAGGTAGTGGAAATGTTATTATCTCCATTTTATAGATCAGGAGCCTGATCTTCAGGGAGGCTACTAAATGATTTTGCTCAGAGATGCAAAGACTAATCGGAACCTGGTTTTGAATTTAGATTCCTGGTTCTAAATCCAATGCTTTATTATACCAGCTTGAAGTATTTTGAATGTTTCATTATTATAATTTCTACTTTGATAATACTTTTAAAATTTAATTCATTAATTCATTTATTATATTTTATCCATTCATCTGTTTATTTTGTGGGTGACTTTTTTTTTTGGAATGCCAAAGGTTTTCTGATTTTGCCAAGGATTTTGACACTTTGTAATTTGCTGACTAAATGCATTTGAAGGCATTTATTTCCTTTAAACTTTTTTTTTTTTGCTTTTTGGAGAGGGTAAGGTAGGGAAATTGGGGTTAAGTGACTTGCCCAAGGTCACATGGCTAGTTTTTTTGTGTTAAGTGTCTGAGGACAGATTTGAACTCAGGTCCTCCTGACTCCAGGGCCAGTGCTCTATTCACTGCGCCACTTAGCTGCCCATGAAGGTATTTATTTCCTAAGAATTTTACTAGGTACTATTGATTTTGACGTATTTTAAAAGAGTAATTTGATTGACTACCCAGTTTTTTTCTGCCCTTTGATTTTACATGGTTATCTTTGTAAATGAGAGGTACCAGTATGTTATTACAAAGAGTTTCATTTTTCATAACATTTATTTGAATCACGTTATTCATGTGTCTTCATGTCTAGTTCCCAGGATGATTTAGGGAGGGTTTGAAAATATAGTATTCTAAGCTTGGAGCAGTAGATGGTGGGGGAGGGGGAGAAATTTATAATTGCTTCATGTTTCTTGCCATGTCTTTCTTTCCTTCCTTTCCCTTCCACTTTCTTTCATTTTTTTTTTTTTGGAGAATTATTTACAGTTTTGTGACAGAACCTAGTGATGTAGGACTCCATTGAGCTGCTCAAGGAAACATGATCCTCATTCCTCAATCCTGACCCCACCTCTATCTGCTTATGACTCCAGACCTGGCAGGTTTTTCTACCTGCCTATTTTGATCACTAGATGTAGCTCAGATCTCAAACTTTGGCTTTAGTCCTTTGTTAGTGGGTCAGGTACTATGCCCTCCCTCCTCTTCTTAGACTGTACTCATTATGGGTTGGTGGAAGGATATGCTTCTGTGGCTAACCATAGGGTGTAGGAAAAAAAAAAGAGAAGGTATGCTATTTGCAGTGGGAAAAAACAAAAATGAAAGAAAATACTAGGTTTGAAGTCAGAGAAACTGGATTTTAATTCAAATTCTTCTACCTGTATGACAGGACAGAGTGCTGCACTTTGAATCTGGAAGACCTGGGTTCAAATTTTAACCCTCATACCATCTAGCAGTGGAATCATGGGCAATCCATTTAATCTCTGAGCTTCAATTTCCCTTTCTGTAAAATGAAGCTAATAATACCTGTAGTACCCACCTCATAGGGTTGTTGTGAGGTTTAACTTACATACATATATGCACATGCATATGTGTATGTATGTATATGTACACACATGCACATACATGTGCTATGTTGCACAATTTCTATTGCTTCCTTGCATAATCCATATCAGTCACTAAGTTTGGGGCCTTTAAGGATGATGGACTTCTTAATCTGTGGTGGCAATAATCTTGTCCAGGTGGCCGATTATCTAGAGTGCAGGACTTGGAGTTAGGAAGACCTCCAGAATGGTTGGATCCATTCACAACTCCACCAGTAGTGCATTAGTGTACCTATTTTTCCATATGCCCTCTAGCATTTGTTATTTTCCTTTTCTGTTATGTTAGGTGGGTATGAGGTGGTAACCTCTGAGTTATTTTAATTTGCATTTCCCCAATTATTAATGAAGAGCAACTAGGTGGTACAGTGGATAGAGTTTCAGACCTAGAGTCAGGAAGATTCATCTTCCTGAGTTCAAATCTGGCCTCACGTACTAGCTGTGCAACCTTGGGTAAGTCTCTTAACCCTGTTATCTCAGTTTCCTCATCTGTAACATGAGCTGTAGAAAGAAATGGCAAACCCACTCCAGTATCTTTGCCAAGAAGACCCCAAATGGGGTCATGGGGAAGTTGTACGTGACTGAAATGACTGATCAATAGTTATTAGTGATTTAGAGCATGTTTTCATGCTGTATTGATAACTTTGATTTCTTCTCAAAATTGCCTGTTCATATCCTTTGAGCATTTATCATTTGGGGAATGGCTTATGCTTGTTCTTTATAATTTTGTGACATTTGCTTTTGATTTTTTTTTGGTATACATGGCTGTTTTCTCCATTTACATCATTGTGATTATTATATAGATTGTTTTCTTGGCTCTATTTACTTCACTTCAACATTTCATGTGGATCTTTCAGTGCTTTTCTATCGTTGTCACATTAATCATTTCTTACAGCACAGTAATATTCTATTGCATTCATGCCCCACAGTTTATTTAACCATTCCCTAGTTCATGAGCATCTACTTTGTTTCCAGCTTTTTGCTGTCCCAAAAAAGTCCTCTTGTGGATATTTTGGTGAATATGAGGACCTTCATCATCATCACCATCATCAATCCTCATCATCAACCTCCTTAGGATATAAGTCTAGTGATGGAACAATGGAATCTCTGGGTCAAAGGATAATCCATGTAATTTTGATCATCTGATTAGGTTAAAAATCATTATTGGTATAGTTATCTCATTTTTAATATTGAAAAATTAAATCCTTATATTTAATCTTCCTAATTTTTCTTATCCGTAAATTTAGAAGGTTAGACATTATGACCTCAAGATTCTTTCCAGCTTTAAATCTACGATCCTTTGAAACTTGGCTGGGAAGGTAGGAAAAGTATCCTAGAGGGGCTGGCACTTTTTCAGAAGGAGGTGCGCATGTTTAAAAGCCACCAAAAAGAAAATCATTCTCCCTTTCATACTTCAAACCATAAGTAAGCTAAGCTAAGTAAGCTATTATTCAGACTCATGATGGAATAACATAGACCTCATTTTAATACTTGAATAAATTAGGTACTGTTTCTTGATACAGGATTTCTGGAATTTTAAATGTATTTTTGAAGGACTGTGACCAGAAGGCCTTTTTTTAGGTTTGCTACTTGGCTTCTTTGCTCTGATGAAAGATAAGTTAGTTAATGCTTCAGTGACTCTGATCTCCTTGATATGCATTCTCTCTAAATAGTGTAGATCTCAATTCACCTATGCCTTCTTGTACTATGGGACTTATCTTTCCTCCTTAGAAGACTCATTAGCAGTTCTTCCTGCATTGGGAGGAACTTCATCTCTTCTGGTTTTTTTTTTTAACATTAGGAGGGAACCCATGCAATTTTCCTATGTATTATAATTATTACATGTTCAGACTGTGACAGACACCCATCTTTTCCTGATCATGTATACCTTTTATGATATTTTAATGCTATTTGCATGTTATTCATCATTGGCAATGAGTGACAGCCTATTCATAGGCACCTCATGTCTCTCCATTGCCTTTGGGTATCTTAAAATGTTGGTCCTTGAGATATTGATGTATTTCATGGTTTGCAACCACTTAGCACCACTGGAAAAGTATCAGTGTTAAAAAAAATAGGGTTTTTAGTTTTAGAAAGAAGCTTGGGGTCATTGAAAATGTTCACAATTATCCAGGTGCAATTCAGGCTGCTTCCTTCCTTCTTTTAAATTGAGTCCAGTTAATTCTCCACCTAAAATATCAATTGAAGGTATGTATTGATAGATTAGTTCTATGGGTTGTCTATTAATATGTGTATCATTGTTTGAATAAGACAATCTTAGGATGATAGATTCAGAATAGAAGGGGGATGTTAAAGTTCATTCCCCTCATTTTACAAATGAGGAAACCAGGGCACAAAGCATTTAAGTGTCTTAGGTCTGATTTATAGTGATAGTAAGACACTAAGGTAAGATTTGAATATAGGTCTTCCTGACTACAACTCCATTATATTGCTCTCTCTACTATACCGTATCACATATCTTCATCCTCTTGGTTTTTCCTGTGTGGATTGTTAGGATGAACTCTCTTTAAACAATGGTGAATTTTATTTAGGAAGCTCTTCAGTATTTTCATGTTTGATGCAATGAACACATTGTTATCTGCAAACAGATTCATCTGGAGGATTTCTCCATTTATAGAGAAAACCTGTTCAGTTTGGGTTCTGTCAAACATCCTCTATGACAGGGCTAAGTATGTATGTCTTCTCTATTTCATGCCTCAATTGGTATTAAAAATTGGAGGGTTATTAAACAGTTACCTCTGTTACTACATCTTATAAGGAGTATTGAATGATCTTAAAGCAGGCATAGGTGACACTTTATTGGAGTCAGCCTTTTGCTCTGAAAAATCAAATGCTTTTCATAGTCAACAAATAGTAAGTACTGGAGGTCCCAAAGTCTTATTATAGTTTTAAGCTTCAATGACCCTAACGATTTTTTAGACATCCTATATTAGTGGATCTTTTTCTTCTCTGTTTCTTGCAGTCAATTGCATGCAATTGCATGACTCTAAAAATATGGTCTGCTAGGATATTTTTTTCCAGATAGCTTCCCTGTTCCCTTTTGTGTTTTCATCAAGAACACTGCCAATGCCTGTTATGTATAGGATTATTTTTATAAAGTTCTTATGGAGAGATGAAGGTAATACTATCTTTCTTAACTATCTCATAGAGTTTCTGTTGGGCTCAAATGAAATAATAAACCTTAAAGTGCCATGTGGATATCGAAGTACTAATATATACACACATATGTGTACACATATATGTATACACACATGCACATGTGCACATTTACATGTGTGCATACATATACTAGTTGTTATTCTGTGTTAGAATTAATTTTTTATCTTCCTCTCCAGTTACGCTAAAGAAAGTGATCCCTTAATGCCCTCAAAATTTTGTCCTCTTCCGTATGGATTATTCTAGTATATCTTTTTAAAAATGGCTTTTTGATCTTTGTTTTCCTTTAGTTCCATTTCTCCAACTCCTGACTTCCCTGGCTTCCTTCAAGTCTCAGCTAAAATCCCACTGTCTGAGAGAAGTCTTTCCTGTTTCCCTCTTAAACTGTTAAGTCTTTTACCCCAGTTGACTATCTCTGCTTTATCCTTTCTGGGTCTTGTTTGTATGTAATTGTTTTCATGTCATCTCCACTATTAGAGTGCATGTTCCTTGAGAACATGAAGCCTCTTTTGTCTTTCGTTGTATTCCCAGTGCTTTGCGCAGCGTCTGACACATTAAGCGCTCAATAAATGCTTATTGTCTGACTATGTAGCACACTGGGTAATATTGTGCCAGAGTCCAAATAGATGGTTCTACTGTCTTTGAGATGATATTTCTAAAAAGTTCTTTAGCACAGTGCCTAGCACACATTAGGTGCTCATCTAAATGCTTATTCCCTTCCTTTGCCCTCATTGATGGAGAAAAGAGCTCATTATAAACATCTTGATATTTTCCCTTTTTGGGAGGTTGTTTCTTGTTTTTCCAATTTGATTCTTAATTTCACTTAAGATGATCTAGCTTAATTAGGGCTTGCTTTATGCAAACATTTTTCCTTTTACTGCTTTTTGTTTTTTGATGAGGCAATAGTGGTTATAATCTACTATCCTGTAATAGATTTTGCAGATGTGTTTATATTGTAAATTGAAATTACCCTTGACTTTTATATTTCCTTTTGGCAAAGAGATCAAATGTTTATTGACTGGAACAGTTTCTAGGTTCTTTGGACACCTTTATCGTTGTGAGTGCCCTTTTGTGGGTAACTGGTTAGGGCCTCGCATAGCAGGAGCTTTCTGTTGCCAGGATTTTTCTCAAAGCCTTTTTGTCATAGTAGAATGACTGGATATTGTGCTCCTTTGACATAGACTTTGAGAATTTAGAGTCAGCTTTACAGTGCAATGAAGTATTGGATTTGGAATTTGTGGAGAAATTTAACACTTAATTTGTTTATATATTTTAACATTATATTTTGAGACATTTAATAAGCCCTTGTAATGGTAAGGCTTTGGGCTAGATATTGGGGCATTATATTAGAAGCAGTGATAAAAAATGATGTAATTCTCCCACCTCAAGGAACTTACAGTTAGGAAGGATGGGCTATGTGCATAAAAAAGCATAATATAAGCTTGGTAATATTAACTAAGAAGAGATCCAGGCAAAGTGTGGTAAGAATATTTGAGGAGGGTGAGATAACTTTTTACTCAAGGCATCAAAAACAGCTTCACAGAGAAGAGGTCACCTGAAATGTCTCCTGAAAGAAGAAGATTTCAGTAGACCAGAGATGAGGAAGGAAGGATTGCATTCCATTCATTCTGGATAACCTCTGTCTGAATGCAGAGATGAAAAGGGGCAGGAAAAGATAGAGGGAACAGTTGTTACTATGATTTTAGTTGAAACAGAACATGTGTGAAGGTGAATATTGGGCCAGAGAAAGCTATGGAAAGGTTGGTTTGAATTAGATTTTGCAGAGCTTTATACTGTATTCTAGGTCATGGAGTATTTTACCTTCTAGGCTGTGGGGAGCTATTGAAGTTTTCTGAGTGACTTAGTCAGACTTGAGTATTAAGAAGATAATGTTGGCAGCTGTGTGAGGATGGGGAGCCTAATAAAATACTGGGAAAGATGGTTTGAACAAAACTGGTTGGCATCCCTGTGAAGAGGAGGACATGGGTGTGTAGAGATTTCACAGTTGATTGGTTATCTTAATAAGGAAAACCAGAGGATGATTCTGAGGATTTGAAACTGGTGATTTTTGTGGGGGAAGGTGGGGAATTTGATACTTCCCTGGTATAATCAACTTTCAATGTGAGTAACCTTGTTTGACCCAACTCAGTGAAGACATGTTAAAATACTATCAGACTTAGACTTCAAATAAATAGTAATTTAATTTGAATTAGCCCAGTATTATCCAGTGTTAAAGGAAGCTTTCTTATATTAAAGGGGACACAGGGTAAATTTACTGTTGGCCTATATAATTTTAAAAAAGACCTCATGAATGACTATGGCTTTAATATTTAACAGTTGGTTTATATTTTAATCTCTCAAAAGCTGTGGAACTTGTTTTGTGGAAGTGAGTTCCATTTTAAAGGACCCTAAAATTCCTTTACCTTACTGGAATTTTGTCATATTGAATATGGCTTGAGATAAGTGGGCTTTGTGGAATTTGGAAGTAGTTTTTTGCTTTGGTGCTGGCAGTTTTCTGAACAGGTTTTGGAATCTTTGCAGCTTTTCATTTTGCTGTTTGCAAGTAGCAACTCAATGAATATTATTGACCAGGTCAAAGATGATCTCTTGTCTCTGAATCATTGAAGTATATGTAAAGTAGTTAAATTGTGACTGTTGAATGGTATTGCTATGTCTGGCCTCTATGGAAAGAAATGGCTTGATGTTTTTACTTAGGCGATAAGTAATTTATTCTCATCACAAAATTCACCTCATTGATTCATCACTCATAGATCTGCTTGTTTGCAGAGATTGTGAATCACATGAACTTTGAGAGTAAAAGGCTGTTTATGCCTGACAACCCATTCAGGTTAAGTTGAAGGCATGTAGGTCTCAGCAATGAGCAGAGAAGATAACAAAGCTATTTCTATCACAGAAATGCTCAAGGAGTAATAAGAGAATGCCTTTAATTTTCTTGGAGAATGTCTAATTTAACTACAGAATAGTGGTAGAATTTTATGCAATCTTATACTGACTTTCCTGGCAAATTAAAATATGAGGTTTAGCTTTAAGCAGTTTGTGTGTTGTGCTGTTGAAAAGGAAGACCTCAGTGTTTATTATTAGCAAAAATCTGTGATTACATTAATCTTAAATTGTGATAATTTCTATTGTCAGTACCATGAAGTAAATGGTGACTTAAAATCTGGAAACATTCTTAGCATTTTCCATGTCTGAATTTTTGCCATCCTCTGTACAGTTTTAGTATAACCTGGCTTAGTTTTACTTTAAAATCTTTACCTTATCTGAGTTATAAAAATTATTTTCTTTGTGTAATTTTTGTTCTTCCAGTTGGTTAATGAAAGTAACTTGAGTGTGCTTCTTGTTTGAATAATTGGTGCCAAGTGTGTAGTTTTGTGAATATCCCGGAAAATCTTACATTTGTATATTACTATGAAAAGTCTCCACCCCACTGGGAAACCACAGACAGGCTCCCTGGGTTTTGTGGGGTGAAGTGGCACACAATTATGAGGTTCCTTTTGGTGTATGCAGCTTTAAAAACAAACTGTTTGTACTTCAGTATAAGCTGCTATCAGAAACATATGTGTTCCATTGAAGCCAAGATAGGAATTGCTTTTTTCTGGGGTTTTTGGTTTTTGGGTTTTTTTTTTTTTTTTGGTGACTTGTGTGGCATCTATTTTTTGAGTTAGAAAAGAAAGAGTTAGCAATAAGCAAGGAGGATAGATAGCCCATTCAGGGCACTTCTGGGATGTTATTTGATATTGTTCATTTGTACATTTACACCTTGCAAATATACACACACACACACACACACACATACACACATATATATTGCATTGATGAAATTATAGATTCTTAAAATATTAAGATAGTACAGAGGGGCGGCTAGGTGGTGCAGTGAGTAAAGCGCCGGCCCCGGAGTCAGGAGGACCTGAGTTCGGTTCCAGCCTCACACACTTAACACCCATACAAAAAAACTAGCCGTGTAACCTTGGGCAAGTTACTTAACCCCAATTGCCCTCGAAAAGGCAAAAAAGAAAAAAAAGACAGTACAGAAATATTGGAATAAGAAGAAATATTTTCATAGATCTGTGATTGTTTTGATATGGATGCTGTCACAATGTCAGAAGTCTCTTGTTATAGAAAATAATTCATATATGACTTCTTCTGGGAGACTCATAGCCGTATCCTCCCATAACTCCTTCATAGGTGGTCCTCCCATTGTGCCAAGGGATTTCCTTTATTCCTCTTTGACATTATGTGAGTACCAATGGAGCAGAAGGCCTGTCTATTTCTTATTCTCACCAGATGATCAACCCAGTTCATTTTCTGATCATATATCTCTTTAATAATACATTTCACTCCACTTTGGTACCCAGTTTATGCCTACCATGCATCTCTGAATTACCCTTGGGTTGACCTACAACTTTAATTCTGAAGAATCTGTTGTATTCTATGATTTGCAGTCATACAGTATCATCAGAAGAATATTAATTTGAAAAAGATAGGCCTTTGTTTCAGAAATAATAAGCTTGGGGTTATTGAAAGCACTGCAGAATTTTCTACATGGCAATTTGGTTCGTTCTTTTTATACTATTTCATCCTTGACCCATTTCATTATCTATTGGAAATGTCTATTGGAAATGTCTAAGATATAAGTTTTGAAGTATAAGGGACTTTAAAGGTAGTCTAGTCCAATCCTCTTTTTTTTTTTTTTTAACAGATGAAGAAATAAGAGGATAAATGTTAATTGAATTGACTTCGTGATGCCTTGGATAAATGGAGTCAGGATTTGAACTCAGTGTTTCTGATCCCAAATCCCACTTTTTCATTGCACCATGAACCCATCCTTATGATTGTCTAGGCAAGAGATTCTTTTTTTTTTTTTTAGCTTGAGATTTTTTTTTTTCTCTTGACTACCACTGTAATAATGGGAAAAATGCTGATAAAGTCCAGGTCTACTATCAAACAAAAATGTCATTTTTATATTTGGGAAATTGAAGGATATTATCATTGACAGACATGAATTAATGCAATGAGAAGGCAAGCAACATTATTAATTATACACGTGAATCCATATGAAACATGCTTCCATATTAGCAATATTTTTAAAATAGTAGGGAAAATGTGGTTTAAGGAAGTAGAAATGGTACAAAAGTAGAAGTGGCACAAATCTAGTTCAGTTTTTCTTCTCAAACATCCAAAGAGAAATCTATACTCAAGACCATGTAGTTAGTTCATAGGATGTTAAAAAAAAATTGATTCACAAGATCTGAATGAAAGAATACAAAATAATCAGAAAAATTACAGATGTTATTACTCCAGAAAAAAAGCAATTATCCCACCCCCATTTATTCTATTTTCTCCTTTGACCTGTCCTTTTCAAAAGTGTTTGCTTCTGACTTACCCCTCCCCCAATCTTCCCACCCTTCTGTCATCCCCTCATTCCACCCCCACCCCCTCTTATGCCTTTCCTCCTTATTTTCCTGTAGGTTAATATACCCAATTGAATGTGTATGTTATTCCTTTCTTAAGCCAAATCCAATGAGAGTAAGGTTGTTAGTCAGAATTATTCTTGAAAATCTCTTAAGTAAATCATGGAATACAGAACTGCATCTTTATTTTTCATTTTTAAAACTAATTTTTTTTTAGAGTCCAAATGTGGTGGCTTTGCCACAGAGACAATAGTTTGTCATAGAAATGTCAAAAGGTCTTTTCCATCTTTTTTGTTTGTTTGTTGCCCTACTTCCAGTTTCATGTCTAAATACCCACTAGATGATGTGGCTTAATACAATTTTTTGCCAACTTTTCTTAAACTTGTTTGCCCTCTAAAAATATCTCATTGCTTAGTGAAGTGATACTTTCCGTAATTTTCCTCTGTAAGATTCAGTTCAACTAGCATTTATTATAGGCACTCTTTTAGAAGCTGGGGAATAAGTGTCAAGCAACTTATATTTTTAGTGGAGGAAGATAATGTTTACCTTGATAACTATGAAATATATATGAAATATATACAAAATTATAGTTGAGGGGGCACTAACAACTAGGAGAATAAAGGCGGGGAAAGACATTGTAGGAACTTAAATTTCATCTGAGCCTTGAAGGAAGCTAGGAATTCCAACAGGTAAGAGGTGAGGAAAGAGCATTTTGAGCAAGGAGGGCAGCCTGTGCAAAGATAGGGAGGGAGGATGGAGTATGTGGAGATTAGCAAGTAAACCAGTTTGACTGGAACTTGGGAGCATAAGATAGAGTAATATATAATCTGACTGTAAAGATAGGCCAAAATCAGATTGTGAATGACTTTTAAAAATTATTTAATATTTCAGAACCATATTACTACTACTGCTGCTATTACTACATATATACAAAGCATGTTGTATATAAATATATACATATATGTAGATATATGAATATGTGTAGTGTGTATATGAAGTGTGTGCATATATATTGAACCTCACAATAACCTGTGAAGAATTTCCTATATTTTATAGAGGATAAAACTAAAGCTGAGAGAGATTCAGTGACTTACCCAGGATCACAAAGTTTTTCAGGCAAGATTTGAGCTCTTGGCTATTATCTATATTTCAGAGGAGATTGAACACTTTTTTTTTTGCTGAGGTGGTTTCAAGATTCTTTTGTCCTCCTCATTGTGACCGTTGTTTTACTTCAGTTAAACTTTCTTTACAAATGATGATGATGGGGTTGTGTTAATGTCTGTTCTTTTCTTCAAATGGGTAAATGCAAGAAGAAATATATACATGTATGAATAGCTATGCTGACATTAAGTTTTTGTGGAAATAGTTTTGCCCTGCTAAGAATAAAAGTTATTTAAAATTCTAGTCAAAGTAGCACTTTATGGAACATTTATGGAATTTTTAAATTTGATTTTCTGCACTGTAGTCCCAAAATTACACATACAATTTTCTATAATCTAAGACTTTTTAGTCTGTAAATGGAAAGAGAATTCCCAAGTTCTAAAATGAAGTAATATAATTTCATGCCAAATCCAGCCTCAACATTGTTTTTTCAATATTTTAATTGAAAGAATGAATATACTGTAATTACTTGTATAACTTTCCAAATGATAAAATCCATTTTTAACAAGATAAAAAATAATTAACCAATTAACACTTGTTAAATTTGATTAGTAATATATAGATTTCTGATTTTTTAAAGTAAAGTATTAAAGTAAGAATTGTGAATTTGTTTTAATAACCTTATTTACTTAGGAATAATCTTGCAGATTGGGATCAGATTTCTTCACTTAAATGAGTTTAAACCTTTGTTCCAAGATTGTAACTGGATGTGGTTTAGTGAAGTGCTAATGTAATGAGAGAACCTTAATCTGATAGAACCATTTTAGTGAAACTTAAAAAAACCAACAAACCAACTCAAACATTCTAAATCTAGGCCACGAAAGACGTCAAAATGTTTTCTGTGTCTTGATTGCATCAGGATTCTTTTTGGGGCTAATATATCCTTTAATATCTAAGGATATTTTCTTTTTGGAAACCAGATTAAAAAGAAATTCCTGAGTGATTCTTTTGTCAACTTTTAACTTTTCCAAGGTTCTTGCGTCTTTTCTTTCAAACAACTGATTGCTTGCTGCTGTTAAGTCCAGGCAGCATAATAATTTCTCACTTTTGCTACCCTGAACAAGCTGCCTGACTTTGGAAATCACCTCATTGTGCATGTGAATTGTAAATATACAAGCTATTTTAAGATAATTTTCTTCCTCCTCACATTACAGGCAAACATTTTCCATATTGCCAATGTTTATGTGAATGTTTTCTGCTAGATGTTTTGAAATGTGTAGTATATTTAGCACATGAGTAATGAAACACAAATGTGAAAAACTAAGAATTCTGAGGGTGCACTGAGTTAAGATTGAATAGATGGTCAAACTGAATACTAAAATCCCTAGATGTAGACCAAAAAATCTTAAATATTCAATGTACAAACCACCCATTTGCTCGGTACAAATGACTGATTGCTTGATTTTATTTTATTTCTCATATATAAATATATACACATGTATATACATGTAAACATACATATATACACATCCACACACGCGTGTATATATATATAAATTTTATACTGCACTCACCAACCCTTTTACAAACCTGGAAATTTTAGAGAACCTATAGGTTCAGAATTGGAAGAAAGAATCTGAAAAGAGAAACCTAATGGGAACAGCTTAGGAAAGTCTGTTGTGTTGGCATCCTGCCCCCCAACATCACCCTTTCCCCAGTGTTTTAATTTCCCTCTTCCAGCAGTGCCAGAAATAGTACCAATTAAAGGTTTATGTGGATTAACAATTGGCTTCTTAAAAATGTGAATATCATAGGTTTATAGTAGGATCAATTACTTCAACACTAATTACTGTCTTGTCCACACGTAATTGAGTTTGTCTGCATAGTGGTTGGTTTTTTGTTTTGTTTTGTTTGCAGAAAGAAGCAGAAGGCAGTTGTTTTTTTTTTTTTTTTTAGCTTGGAGCCCACTGAAGGTTGGGCAGGCCTGAGTTGGGTTTTGCATTATTTTATGTAAAAAGCATAAAAAACTCCATGTGTTCTGGGGAAGATAGTCAGTTTGAGATAAATCAGCTGGAAGGGTATATCCAAAGGAAGAACCTAAGAACACTGAGCATTTCTGAGGGGTACTGAAATGGGATCAATGAGCAGCTCGGTCAAAATAGCTCTGAGTGGTCCAGAGAAAGGGAATTGCTAGGGAGGATGTTCTGGCCACACACATCTTTTTATCATCTGCTTTATGAAGGAAGGGCAGCCGTTATGCTCAGAGGCTTTGATATAATGGGACTTCGAATGATATGTGTGTGTGTTTTTCTGTGTTTCTCTAGGGAGAGGCATGAGGAAATGCAGAAACGTATATGTACAAAAAAGATATGTACACACATTCATTTCAAAATCCTATATAATTTTCAAATAAAAGTAGAAAATATACCACCTCTGTGCTGTCCCCCCTCTTCCCCTCCAGTGCCTCGAAGGGAAGAATAGTTTCATGTTCAGCTTTATAGTTTCATCATCTAATTCATGCTTTGTTTCCTAGGGTTGTTGAATTTGACATTATTCCTCAGAAATTTTTAGCAAGTGAGGTAAAAGAGCTTGTGTTAGTCAGCATAGGTAAAGAGTTGGCCTCTGAGTTCATGAGGATGTGGATTCAGGTTTTGCCTCTGACACATGGCTGTATGTACAATCCTGGCAAGTCACTTTGTTTTCAGTGTCCCAGGAAACTCTAAGAGTATTGAGTTCCAAAGCAGATGCCTTTTACATTGGTAGAAGGAGTTTCCACATTATTCTTTATATTAGTAAAGTTATAGGTTCAGTACCCCTTGCCCCTCAAAAAGAATCCCCCCCCCCCCAAACCTTAGACTATATTAGTCTAAGCTTATTGCTTTTTGGAAAGGCATGTCAGTTACTAGGTTGATTAGGAAAATAATATATGAATTGTACACCTGGATTTTAGTAAAGAATTTGACAAAGTTTTTCATTATAACTATGAATAAAGTAGGAGAATATGGAGAGGAATAATGGTACACTTAGGTGGATTTTTAATTGATTTATTGACTGAAAGAGTGTTGATTAATAGAAAGATATAAACCTTGACAGAGTCCTAGTGGAGTGCTTGTAAGGTTTTCTTCTGAATCTTGCTCTGCTCAATATTTTTGTCAGCAAAGCAGATATAAGTATTGATGGAATGATTATTAGATTCCAAATGGCAAGGAGCTGTGAGAGATGGTTAATAAGTAGGATGATCAAATTAGGATCCAAAAAAGCATTTCAGGCCAAGCCTAGTCTAATGATGGTAGTAAGTAGGTATAAATGTAAATTCCTACACTTAAAGAAAAATCAGTTACAAATGTAGCATAGGAGAACTGTGACTGTACAGCATTTCATGTGCAAAAGAATTGGGAATTTAAAGTAATGTCAAGTATATGTTTCCATTGGTGAATTGTGCCTTTCAGAATAAAAAACAGAAACTGTTACTTGATCTTGGAATGATTAAAAAAAAGTATGACATCTCTAAAAAAGGAGAAAATTCTGCAGTGTAGAATCAGTTTATTTTGCTTTGATGTAACCAGAACTGTATTATTTTGTTCAGTTTGGCGTGCTGTAGTTTTAGTGGGCTGTTACTCAGTCTTAGCACCTTGAGAGCAGAGCGCCCAGAACGGTGAGGAGACCTACTATCTTGTCATATGAGGATCCATGTAAGGAATTGTATCTAACTTAGAGAAGACTTATAAGGAATATGATAGCTATTGTTAAATACTTGTAAGATTGCCATATAAAAAGGGGATTAGATTTGGATTCTTTGGATCTAGAGGGCAGAAAGAAGCAATTACAAGGAGATAGATTCTTGGATCAGTACAAAGAAAAGCTTCTTAGCATAGAGCTATCCAAAAATGGCATGAGCCATCTTTTGAGAGAATTAATTTTCTCATTACTAGAAATATTCAAGTACAGACTTGATAATCATCTGTCTGCAATACTGAAACAGGGATCCATTCATTTGGTTAGGGCTTTAAATAACCTCTAGGCTTATAAGAGTCTGCTCGTATAATTTCGGTTAGTATTATTAGTTACTATAGTTAAGTTACATTATGGCTTAACTAGCCTTTTGTTGACTAGCTTTGGAAACTCAAGCACTTATTTATTTATTTATCTTTGCTTTTTGGAGGGGGGAAGGTAGGACAATTGGGGTTAAATGACTTGCCCAAGGTCACATGGCTAGTTTTTTTTTTGTGTTAACTGTCTGAGGCCGCATTTGAACTCAGGTCCTCCTGACTCCAGGGCTGGTGCTCTATTCACTGCACCACTTAGTCACCCAAAACTTAAGCACTTATAACATTAATGTATCTGTTCTCAATTGCAAACAATAAACTTAATAGCAAACATTTGCATATTGTGGAGGCAGGTAGGTGACAGAGTGGGTAGAACACTGGACCTAAAATTCGGCCTCAGATGACCTCCTAGCTGTGTGACATTAAGCAAGTCACTTAACTTAAGTCACTTAATTCATTTTCCTCAACTGTATAACAGGGGTAATAATAACACCTTCCTCCCAGGATTGTTGTGAGGATCAGTGAGGTATTATTTATAAATGACTTAGCATAGTGCCTGGTACATAGTGATGTTGTTAAGTCATCTCAGACTCTTTGTGACCCCATTTGGGATCCTAGACTGGTTTGCCATTTCCTTCTCCAGCTCATTTTACAGGTGAGGAAACTGGGGCAAACAGGGTTAAGTGACTTGCTCAGGGTCACACAGCTAGTCAGTGCCTAAGGTGAGATTAGAAGTCAGGAAGATAAATTTTCCTGACTCCAGACCCAGTACTAGATGCTTAATAAATGCTTATTTTCTTTCCTTCCATCTTCCCTCCCCCTTTATAGAAGATGAATCTGATTAGAGTTTCCTAAAATGATTATATACTTAGTACCATAGGATTAGAGTTGGTAGGAATTTAAGAAATTATCTAGACAGCACCTTCACTTTACAGAAGAACAAATTTACATATATAAAGATCGTTTGACTTGCCCAAGGTCACCCAAGTAGTAAATAATGAAGTTCTGACTCAAAGACAGTTCTCCTTATTCCAAAATCTGGTGTTTTCCCCACTAAAACAATTCTGGAGAATGACTTTAGTAGAATCATAGATACTATAGATATATATGTAGTATATATATATATATATACACACACACATAGATATATATAGATATATACGTAGTATCATCATTTCACATCTTGAAGAGGCCTTAGGCATTTAGTTCACCTCCTCAATTTCAACAAGGAGGAAGCTGAAGTCCAAAGAGGTTCTGATTTAGCTAAGGTCATGCAGCTAGTCTAGAGCTGGGATTAGAATTTATATATTTTTTTAGTTCGTTAGCAAGTTAAGTACAATTTCCATTATATCTTGCTGCCTCACTAGTTGCCCTTATGTTTTAAACAATTATCGCATAATCTAATATGATAGAATCTAAAGAGTTCTTCTTAAACTTGTACAACTAATGAATAATTTAAACAATTAAGTTTCCCAAATGATTCAATTTTGAATCCCACTAAAATAAATGATAAAAAGGGGTTTTTAGATTTCCAAAATCAATGCTCTGTTTACTTATCTAATACAGTCGTCTTGCTCCTAGTATTCTGGAGGTCTTCTTGTTGAATATAATGGTTAGGTTCTAAAGTATGCATAAGGTAAAAATGGAATTTAGTCCAAATTATTCTTTTATTTCCTTCAGAAATTATTTACTTATTTTTTAGTTTTCAACATTCATTTCCACGCGATTTTGAGTTCCAAATTTTCTTCCCATTTCTCCCCTGCCCCCCACCCCAAGATGGCAAGCATACTGATTACTCCTTCCCCCAGTCTGTCCTCTTATATTCCCCAATGCCATCTCTCTCCTGTCCCCTTCCCCCTCCCCCCTTACTTTCTTGTAGGGCAAGATGGATTTCAGTACTGCATTACCTATATATTTTATTTCCCAGTTTCATGTAGCAACAATTTTTTAACATTTGTTTTTTAATACTTTAAGTTCCAGTTTCTCCCCCTTCTTCCCTCCTCACCCACCCCCACTGAGAAGACAAGCAATTCAATATAGGTTATACACGTGTAGTTATGCAAAACATTTCCATAGTAGTCATGTTGTGAAAGACTAACTATATTTCCCTCCATCCTATCCCACCCCCATTTATTCTATTTTCTCCTTTGATCCTGTCCCTTTTCAAAAGTGTTTGCTTCTGACATCTTCCCACCCTTCTGTCATCCCCTCATTCCACCCCCACCCCCCCTTATGCCTTTCCTCCTTATTTTCCTGTAGGGTAATATACCCAATTGAATGTGTATGTTATTCCTTTCTTAAGCCAAATCCAATGAGAGTAAGGTTGTTAGTCAAAATTATTCTTGAAAATCTCTTAAGTAAATCATGGAATACAGAACTGAATCTTTATTTTTCATTTTTAAAACTAATTTTTTTTCTGCCATCTCCATGTTCTATCTCTTAGAGACAAACTTCTGCAAAACTTGTCTTTTAGACTAATTGCCTCACCACCTCTCCTACTTACTTTTCAGCTTCTTGTGATTTGGCTTCTGATCCCATTGGAATGAAACTTCTTTCTCTAAGATTTTTAACCTCTTAATTGCTAAATCCAGTAGCCTTTTTGTTAGCCTTCATCTTTACTGACCTCTCTGCAATACCTGACCATGTTGACCATTCTCTCTTCTCCTGCTCTTTTCTAGATACCTTCTTTTCCCTGACTTTTTGGTAAAACCGCTTTTTCCTGTTTCCTTTACATGTTTGACTGGACCTTTCTCAGTCTCCTTTATACCTTTTCAAGATATATATTTTTATAACTTTCAGAGATCTCCTTTGCAAGATTGTCTTTGTTGCCCACTACAGATGGGACTACCTTATGTCTGTTTTATATTTTTATAACTTTCAGAGATCTCCTTTGCAAGATTGTCTTTGTTGCCCACTACAGATGGGACTACCTTATGTCTCTGTTTTAACCCCTCTCTTCTTTTTCTAGGTTCTCTTGGGCTCTCATCAGTTTCCAGGGATTCAACTGTCATTTCTAGATAAATTTCTCTCAAATGTACATGTTCAGCCCTCTTGTTTCTTTTGAGTTCCAGTTTTGCATTGCTTACTTCCTGCTTAATATCTCTACTTAGATGTACTATGGGCATTTCAAACTCAACATGTCTGAAATATCATTTACTAACTCTCTCCTTAACCTATCTTTCCTGTTTCTGCAGAGGGTGCCATCTTCCTTCCATTCTCCCAGGTTTGTGACCTCAGATTCAACTTTTTCTTCTTCTTCATCCTTCCCCATATCCCATCAGTTGCTAAGTCTTTCCACTTTTACCTCTACAACATCTTCGGCATCGGTCTCCTCCCTACTTTCATGGGTTGATACCTAATTCAGGTGTTCATCACCTTTTGATTTTATTACTATAATAATTGCATTCCTTGTATTCAGTCTCTAGACCACACAACTGCCATGTTGATATTCCCAAGATATGTCTGACCAAGTAATTCTCCTGTGCAAGATGCTTAAATAATTCTCTATTCTCTCCAAGATAATACAAATTCCTTTGTTGTGTCTTAAAGGCCTTTCCAATCTGGCTCCACCTGATGTGTCCAGGCAGATTACTCATTACTTACTCCCTGTCATTCACTCTCATGTTCTTTTTTTTTTTTATTTTCCTTTTTGGAGGGGCAGTTGGGGTTAAGTGACTTGTCCAAGGTCACATGGTTAGTAAGTGTTAAGTGTCTGAGGCTGGACTTGAACTCAGGTCCTCCTGACTCCAGAGCCAGCACTCTACTCACTGCGTTACCTCACCTCTCTCTCGCCCCTCACTCTCATATTTTTGTCAAACTAGCTTCCTTGTTTTCCTTTGTTCATAATCTATCTCCCATATCCATACCTTTGCATGGGTGTTCCTTGCTTAGAATTCTCTCCTTCTGACCCTTCACTTTGGGTAATTGCTTTCTTCTGGGTTCAGCTCTATTGTGGCTTCTTGCAAGATACTTCTCCTTATTTCCCCCACTTGTTAGTGACTACCTCCATTGGTATTTATTTTGTATGTTTGCATTTAGTTTTCTGTGTCAATGTTGTTTTCCCCAGTGGGATGAAATCTTTGGTGGGCAGGGTCCATTTGTTTCTTGCATCCTTGTCAAATTGAATTCTCTTTTTTCTCTTCCCTTCTACCCATATGAGTTGGATGAGATGGGGGTTTAGCACCTAACTAGTCTAGATGTCCCTATTTATTTTCAGGTCCTAAACAATACTGAAGAGTTTGTTTTTGGTACCCTTCTACCTCCTTTTTCTAGGTTCTTTTGCCCTATTCCTATTGCCTTCTGGCTTCCCAGAATTCCTCCACCTCACTCATCTGCCCTTTCTATAAAAGCTTGTTTCTTGTGGTGTTAGTCTGCCAAGCTAGGTTGGGACTGTTTGATTAAAGTAATTCATACTATGGTTTGAATGGCTAATACTCCTATGACATTTATATTTTAAAAGAAATGAAGGAATTATAGGATTATAGAAGTGGAGCTAGATGGGGATTTCAGAGGCCATCTAACCTACTCCCTTTCCCCCATAATCACAGATGAGGAACCTGAAAAGTGAAGTGACTTGCCCAAGGGCACATAGTACATTTCAGATTTGAACCCAAATCCAACTCGAGAGTCATTGTTCTTTGTAGAGGAGAGCAGTAGAAAGCAGCTAGTTATACAGTGAATAGAATGTTAAGTCTGGACTCAGAAAGATCTGAATTCATATACGGCCTCATATACTTACTAGTTGAGTGACGATGGTAAAGTCACTTAACTTCTGTTCACTTTAGTTTCCTTATCTATAAAATGGAGATAATAATAGTACCTATTATCCAGATAGGTTGTTGTGAGGATCTAGTGATATAATATTTGCAATGCCCTTAACACAGTGCCTAGCATATATAGTATATGCTTAATAAGTACCTTTTTTCTTCCTATATCACAAGTGAATCTGTAATTGAGGGGATGGAGATAGATATAGGAACTGAGTTGATGATTTCACTGGTGAGGAAACTCACTCTACTAATGGAGATTGGTACTTTCTTTGCAATTTATAGCCTTAGAGAATTGAATTGCCTAGAGAATGAGCGGTTCAGTGACTCAATGACTGTCCAGCGTCAGACAGCCATTCTTTGTCAAAGGTAGGACTTGAACCCATATCTTGGCCATATCTATATTCACAGCATCATATTGTCATGATGGAATGCATGGGGAAAATATTTTCTCCATGTTTTGGTGTGTACAGGGTATAAAATGATTGGAATTAGCCTTAAAGCTACCTTGTGTTACCTGTATTAACTCTCCTTTTCCTCAGCAAACAAAGTGTCAGCTTTGAGGAGAGAATGTAAGTTGTTAACACAGCAGCACTAGGGATATTGTGAATAGGAAGGCCTTCACTAATTGAATTGGTAAAATGGTGGTGACAATAATGGTCTGGCTAAGTTTTCTTGAAAGATTTGGTGAGACTTAGGAATGTTTTGGTCTAGGGCCAAAAAAATAGCAATAACGAAAAAATAGAACTTTGTGGCTTATGTTTTAATTGTGGCAGAAACATCTTAATACTTTCAGTTATTTAATTTAAATGATAATAGAACTCCTCCAGTAAAATCCTTCTCTGATTCCTTATTGTGGCATTTCAGAGATTTTGTTTTTGCCAGTACTGCACAAGCTCTGGCAAGTTTTTGGAAATTTTTAAGGTATGTCTCAGTGGTAGGCTCTTTGAAAAATACTGATGCCTTTTAAAAAAAAATAGCATAGTTATTTTCCAGTATACAACCCTTACCTCCAAATAAAGAGATAAGCAAAGATTGAACAGTTGAGCAGATATATCTTACAGTGTGTATACTATACTGTACTCATAGTTTCCTATCTGTCTTCTGAAAAGAGGAATGTTCATCTCATTATCTGACATATACTTTGAGGGGAGAATATGGGTTGTTAAACACAGTTGCACTAGGAATATTGTTGTGAATGGGGAGGCCATCCTGTAGTAGAACTGGTAAAATGGTGGTTTAATATAGCCTGATAAGTTTTCTTGAGAGATTTGATGGGGAGATTGTTTTAGTTTGGGGCTAAAATAAATGATCAATCTCGAACCAAGATCAGTGATTGCATTTAATCTAAGTTCACCTGTTTTATAGGCTTTATGTTTAAAAAAAAAAGCAAAACTAAACTTTTTGACTATTGCTCTGGTGGACTATTGACTAAGTTGTAGAAAGGTGTTTGCAATCTGTGTATCAGCTGTAATCCCAGACCCTCCTCAAATAGTATGGTACCAGAAATCTATGCAAGATTTTCCTACTCCCTCCCTTAAAATGTGTGTGGAATTCTTTTGTATCCAGAAATCTTAATTTAATTCTTTCTAAAGTATCTTCTTTTTATATCACAAGATGAAAATACCAAAACATTGTTTTAATTTCAGAATGAGTATTTGATGACACATTGTTAATAATTTAAAAGAAGGATGAGATAAGTAGCCATATATAATATACACTCCCACATAAATATTGCTATGCTGTTCAAAGAAACACGGATTTTCTCTGCATTTAAAGACTTTTAGAAGCACCACATAAATCTATAATATTTCAGTGTTTAATTTGAATAGCCTGTATGGAGGTGGAGGGGGGGGGAGAGACAAGAAAATACACGAGTTCCAGCTCTTTTCTTTTTTTTTTTTTTTTTAAAGCAATCAGGGTTAAGTAACTTACTCAATTTTACACGGCCAGTTATTTCTGGGTGTGGTGCTGAGTATCTGAGCCCGGATTTGATCCAGGTCATCCCGACACTGTAGCCGGTGCTGGCTGAGCCACCTGGCCGCCCCTAAGCAATTGGGGTTAAGTAACTTGCTCAAGGTTACACGGCCAGGTGTTTCTGGGTGGGTGCTAAGTGTCTGAACCCAGGATTCGATCTCCAGGTTTTCTCAACACTGGAGCCTGTGCTCTCACTCGCTGTGCTACCTGGCCGCCCCTCCAGCTCTTTTCTTGAGATTAAAAAAAAGCATTTTAAAAGACCCAATTATTTTCTTAATTTCAAGTTAAAAAGACCTGATGTGGAAAGTAGATGTTCAAAGAAAGCAAAACAAAAATTCCACATGTTCTTCTTAGCATTTAAGGTGGCTAAAAACCCAGCATTTTCATTTATTTGGTTCTTTAAAAAGCTAGATTTTAAAGTACAGGGTGAATGTGGAGTAATGGTTAGAGGGTTTTATTTGGAAGTCAAGTCAGGGAAACCTGGAAAATTCAAGTTTTATCCCTGGTACAAACTTACTGTGACCCTGGGCAAATCACTGAACCTTTGCTGGTCACAGGGTTCAAGTTTAAGACTCTGGAGTTACAGAAGAATTACAGGGTCTGCATTGACAGAACACCCCAAGTTAGTAACTTATATGGATGAAATCATAATTCCTGATCCTCTCCACTCTTTATCTCTCAAAAAAGAGAGGTGAGGGAGGGAGGAAGAGAGAGAGAGAGAGAGAGAGAGAGAGAGAGAGAGAGAGAGAGAGAGAGAGGAGAGAGAGAGAGAGAGGAGAGAGAGACA
>NW_027187150.1:164684-225984 GCF_028583685.1 Petaurus breviceps papuanus | reverse complement strand
AGAGAGAGAGAGAGAGAGAGAGAGAGAGAGAGAGAGAGAGGTGTTAGGGAATTTAGGAGGTGAGTAATTGTTTTTTCAGTATATAAGAAACTTGAATGTGACTAGTAGAGCTAAATCTCCCCACCCCCACCACACCTCTGGGCCAAGTAAGTACTTTGTCACTAGTCCAATTTTTAAAGTGATAGGTTTAGTGTCTGGCAGCCACTTTGACAGAGTAGTACAGTGTGAGGCTGTGTACTGAGGAGAGAAGGAATGTAATCCTTCTGGTCAGGGAAGTTTTGGGATAGACTCATCTATGCACTTTCCCCTTAGCACAGGAGCCCAGTTTTCCACTCAGCTTAGTAAAAAAAAGCACATTCTTCTAACCAAGAAGTCAGGAATCTGTTTTTGTAATTTCAGTTAAGACTGACCAGTTTTAAATTCATTTGAAAAAGAAGTTGGTTGGTAGGGAAGAATGCAGTTCACATCAGAATTTCCTAAGAGGATATCTGTTTTTTAGAGGCTGTTATTAAGCATCTCCTGTGGGGACTGAGACCTTGCTTGGTATCTTGTACTTCATACAATTGTGCCCAACCCTTCCTTCTTGGCTGTGAGCTAAAAGAAATGTGAATCAGGGGTCATAGTGCATGGATGAGATCTAGGTTATAACTGCAGAGAAGCAGCTTGACTTAAGGGATGAAATTTAAGGAAAAAAAGCATTTGGCAATGGTGTGATAAGCAGAGAACCACAAATGAGGGGGTGCAGTACCTGGAGCACTGGGCTGTGGAAGTCAGAAGAACAGGATTCATATTCTGCTGCAGACACTTCCTGGCTTGATAACCTTGGACTCATTGCTTAGCTTCTCACAGTCTCAGTTTCTTCATCTGTCAAATGAGTGGGTTGACCTTGGATGGTCCCTTCCTACTCTCCATCTTCAGACCCTCATCGCACTGCTGATACTTTGCCTCCCAATCTGGGACAACTCTTTTTAACTGTTTCTTGGGAGTAAAAATTCTCATTAATATCAGAGGTTATGTTGAAGGGATTAGATGTATGAAAACTAGCTTTTCTGTGTGGAAGATCTTTCCGAAAGATTGTGTCTCTTCTTTGAAATTAAAGCTATGGTGAAAATCATCCTTGCCAGGAAGTCTAGACAGCTGACATTCTTATGGCACTTGAAATATGCTCTCATTGAATCCTTATGACAACCTCTGAGATAAATACTGCAGGCAATCTTATCCCTACTTTGTTGTTGTTTGTGTCATTCTATTGTGTACAACTCTTCATGACCCCATTTTGGATTTTCTTGACAAAGATAATAGAGTGGTTTGCCATTTTCTTCTCCAGCTTATTATAATAGCTGAGAAAACAGGCAAACAGAGTGAAGTGATTTTGTCCAGGGTTACACAATAGTAAGTGTCTGAGACCTAATTTGAATTCAGGCCTTCCTGGCTTCAGGTCCTCTAACCATTGTGCTGCCTATTTTTAGATACCCATTTTACAGATGAAGAAACTGAGGATAAAAAAGGTTAAATCACTGGTTCATGGTCACTCAGTGTTACAAGGAGAAACCCTGGGTTTATCCTGATTTCTGGTCTACTCTTTCTGCACTGTAGCTTGGGATCATAGATTAAGAGCTATCGAGAGTTTGATGACTTTAGGAAGTAATCTAGTCCTACTTCCTGATTGTACAAAGTCATGTGGCAGAGACAGAATTTGAACCTAGGTCTTCTGATTCCAAATCTCATACTCTTTCCTCTGTAGTACATTATTTCCTTATCCTGCTATTTTACATCTAATAGGATGAGGGAAGATGTCATTTTTTTTATAATGGTTATCTCACTCTTCCAAGTCAAAAGCCTTAATGGGCTTTTATGATACCAAGTAGTTATATTTGGATGACTTTTATGCTTAATAATGATTTCAACTTGATTGCATAGATAGTGAAGTTAATCCAAGTGTTTTCTGAGCCTAATGTGGATTATAACTTTAATTAATAGTTAATTAATCATCAAAGATGGGTTCTGAGACTGCAGTGGTCCATGCAAACCTGCCAGGGCATGAAGAAACTTCCCTCTGTAAAACAAGCAAAACCAAACTAAACAAAATATAACTAAGCCAAACCCAGAAAGACAATAAAATTTAGATTGTGCTATTCTGTTGAGTTTTCTGTCACCTACTTATACTGCTTGAAATTGGAAAGAATTTTTAAGGAGGCTTACACATGCCATGTGGCCTTAGGTTACTCCTTCCAAGTAGTTTTGGATTTACAGTCAAATACCCTCTGGGATTCTGTAAAATACAGAGATAGAACATCCATCAGACTCTGAATGGTGTTATCTCATTTACTGAAGAAAAACTACTTAGTAATGAACATAACTTCCCAGGGCATGTTTGTTCATTAATAAAATGAAGGCAGTGGAATGAGGTCCTTTTTGTTCCATATGTAGAATTATATGACATAAATGAAACTGAATTATCAATATTAACCAAAAAAAAAAAAGAGAAAATATAGAGCAGTGGCATAATATATAGAGAAAGCTGGTCTCAAATCTAAGATGTATATTCAAGTCCTGTTTCTGACACATACTGGCCTTATGACTCTGGAAAAGTTGGTTAACCCCTGAGTTCTCCAGGTAACTTTGTAAAGGTAACCAAATTTTGTAGAAAACAAACCTACTTCTATTGGTAGGGGGTGATTCCTCACTAGGGTGCTCCCTATTCTGATGAAATCACAGATCTAGTCCCTAGCCAATTCCTAAATTAAAAAAAAATAGTATTAAAGTAAGAAGCAGATTAGAAGTAAATTTGTAAAAATGGGTGAACTTTGATTAATTTCCATTTATTTAAACCCATTGGTTAAGAATGATCTTTTGCTATCCTTTACACTCTTTGCTGTGATTATGAACATTCTTTTCACACGCACCCCCACACACATTTTTAGAATTAAATCCTCTTCACATAACTAGATCACTGCCTATTCAGTACTATCTTTACTTTTCTTCTAAGGGATTTTTAATTTTCCCTTTAAAGCTGTGGTTCACTTCCATTTCTTGGCAGACTGCTCTCTAGATGCAACAAAATGGCTTCATGTTATAAACTTGTCTGTGAACTTATTTTCTGCTTTCCATAAATTAGTCACTACGAAATTTATCACTTTAACCTATTACAATAAAATTGAATAAGCTGCCTTTATCACAAAGCTATCATAATAAAATTAAATTTTATGAGTCTAGAAATCAAAGTTGGACAGTTCAAGTCAGTGATTATTAAACTGCCTCTCCTGCTATCTCTCTCCCTCCAAGTATAGTATTCTTTGCTGTGAGGTACTGTAACACATTGAATATTTAAATTAACTATAAAGAACGGTTCCTTGGAGAAGGTCCTTATGGACCCGCTACCCAATCCTTGGGAATTTTGCCTTTTTCCCTCCCCATACCCTTTAATTTCGAGAACTTTTATTGGAAGATGTGACTTTGTGCCTGGGATAGAGTTGCTGTTACCTATTTGTTACCTACCTGATGCCAACTCAGGAAGAGTGTAGCAAACAGCAGATGGGGGCAGGGCTTGGAGAATGTAGATATCTTAGACTTCAGAGAGAAACCTAGTGTGATATGCCACAGCATGTTCACCAGTGGAGTCAGTTAAATGCTGAATTTATTTTTCCTGAACCTTGTATTCTCCGCCGTCAATTTCTTTTTTAACCAAATATGAATAGAGCAATAGAATGAGCATACCCTTCTGCAGTCAGTACATGGGCCCTTTTCAACCATGAATGAATTTATGATGTAATAGAGACATATCTGCCTGTTTACATTTTCCATAATTCTATAGCACTGAGAATAACTGTTCAGCAGAAGATGCTCCCAGATTTCATTTTTTTTCCCACGGGACTGAGAACCTAGATATAGTAGGATTACATTAGGAGTCATAGATGTTGATTGTAGAATGAGAGATTTCTGGGAAGGGGAGAGTTATGGAGTGGCTAGCTCCATTCTGATTAATGTGAATGAGAAGTCACCTGAAGTGGTCAAATTATTTAAATTTGTACTGCATATTTCCATTGGGCAGAAACTAGTCACAATAATTTTTTTTTTAAAGCAATTGGGGTTAAGAAACTTGCCCAATGTTACACAGCTAGTTTTTTTGTGTGGGTGTTAAGTATCTGAGGCCAGAAGCAGTCCTGGATCCTCCCGACTCAGAGGCCAGCGCTCTTGCTCACTGCATCACCTAGCTGCCCCTAGTCATCATATTTTACATGATACATGTGACCACTTCAACATTTGTGCTTGAGGCCTAGCTATATTCATGGCAGCCCAAGTTTCAGGATAAAGGAGCACTCATCCATGAAGTGTGTTGAGGATAAACTGAGAGATGGGAAAGATACATAGCACCCCCTGCTTTGCCTGGTGACACATATTCCTCATGGACTTAAATTTAAGATTTCCCCCTTTATTCATTTGAGGAGGAAAATAGTATCCCATGAGTATCTGCAAAGAGTATTTTATTCCTTGGTTGATCTTATTCCCAATGAAATGTTTTGTTTGTAAGCTATATGGTTTTGGGAGAATTAATATTATAGTATTAAATTAAAAATTAATTATTAATTGTGATCTATCTTTTTCACCTTCATTTTCAGTAAAGGCCCAACAGTTAAGTTAATCTCTGAAGGGCTTACTTTATTGATGAGATTGCCCCTAGCCTTCAAGGGACATATGGGACCCCACCCAACTGGGGAATTTCTTTTTAGATTATAAACATAATCCAGTTTGGGCAAACCCTTACCCTGGGGAAAGGAACTCCTTTCCTTGGTCCCCTCCTTTAGAATTTAGGGTGACCTGGCTTATGAATGAGAAAACCAGCCCAGGGAGGTGTAATGGGAATGCAAATTTGGAAGATCTTCCCTGCCCCTAGGCTAAAGTGCACCAGAAGCCTGGGGAGGGAGGCTTGTTTTTCAGTAGATACTTTTTGATTGGCCAGTGGGTCAATAAGGTTGTTACATTCTCTGAACCAGGAGAAGGCTATATAAGCCCTGATGTGTAGCTTTGTTTTGGGACTCACTTTGAGAAGTGTTCTGTGATTTGATCTGAATTCTGGGAAGCCGTTGTTGAGAGTCCCCCGGCTTTGAAAAACCCAGATGTTGACTGGATATGGATGTAATGGTTGGACAGTTTGGAAATCTGTCTACTTGATGTTTCTGTCTTGATAATTATGCCTGTATACTTTGAGGTTCGGGGTGCTGACCTTTTGCCCTGAACAAGGTAAACGATATATGTCTGACTGATTAAAGTAAGCTTGTTAACCCATTTTGAGTTGCCTTCCTTTATCAAAGCAGATCCAAGAACCTGTGTGAGCAGCCACCCTAGGGACTCCAGGGTGCTTGCTGCTACAGGAGGTCACGATAGAAATAGCTTCCCCTATCCAGACTTCTGGAGGCTTCTGAGTCTCATGATAAAACTAAGTTCTCAGCAGGAGGAGCTGAAAACCTTTATGTAGCATGCCTTCTCAATAAATGTTCAAATATCAAGTGCTAAGTGATTTTCACTTGTTAGGGGAATTCTCTTTCAGAGGCTATTTAAAGCATCTCTGGGTCTCTCTTGATGTTTTTGGTTACCAACAAGGAAAACCACTGACCATCAGTTTATTGATTGCTATCTACACTAATTAATAAATTGGTTATTAATTACCCAGAAATTCTGTCTCTTGGGTTTTTCAACTATCTGTCTGTAAGCTTGGTATCAATGGAGTAGATGGGATTTTAGAGGTTTCTAGTTGATCTTAAGATGGAGGCTTGGGCTAATTGATATATACTTATTTCCAGAATACTCTATATGTGGAACTGTGATCAGCAAACTCCAAAAAGAAATGAAAAGTTGTTTATGCTGTGAAACTTATTTATCTAGTTCACATTTTGTACCTTTCATTTTGCTGTGGAAGAATTTAAAGAAAGGTTACAACTTAGGCTCTTTTTATAGCTTGAAATGTGATCAGACAAGATTTAGTTTCTTATTCTACTGGAAGAAGTTACCAGGTTTATTGATCTTACCTTCTCTTTATGATATTTCTTTACATTGATAATCCTTTGTCAGAAGCCTTATTCTAGTTCCGCTTTGTGACATGGAGATGTCTAAGGGTTCTTAACGGTTTTGTTAGTGGAGTATTAGCTTTTACAAATCTATCAAGTTATAAAGGCCTCCACAGCAGGATCCCAGAAACAGGTTAAATGTCTGCTATCTGAGTATTATCCTAGGTAATTTTAGAGAGACATAACACCCAATATTGGTTGTTGATAAATAACATTTTTTTTTAACTTTTTATTTATTAAAATTTTTTTTTAAACAATGGAGTGGGAAGGCAAGGCAATTGGGGTTGCTAAATCACACAGTTAGTAAGTGTGTTAAATATCTGAGGCTGAATTTGAACTCAGGTCCTTCAGACTCCAGGGCTGGTGCTCTATTAACTGCACCACTTAGCTGCCCCTTTAATTTTTTTTTTTTATGGGCCACAGAGGCCCATGAATGAAGCAAAGATTTTAACGGATTGTTCCACAGTAATCATTGTATATATTATTCTCTTGATTATCTTTTTTAAAATTTTGTACCATTTTCTACAGACTTTCTAATGTTTCTCTGAATTCTTCATCATTTCTTATGGTCTAATAATCCTTTTAGAAAATTTATTTTGTTTTTATTCTGAATTTAACAAATAAAAGAACATTTCCATATAGAAGAGAAAAGGAATTCTATGTAAAACTGCACATCTCCATGAATATGTTTTGCTTTTTAAAACAAGCATGTAACTTTTTTTGATATGCTGCTTTCAAAATTATTTGTCTGGTTTTTGTTTTCTTTTGAAATTCTTGCTATTTTGGTTCAGCTAGGTGGCTCAGTGAATAGAGCACCAGCTCTGGAGTCAGGAGGACTGGAGTTTAAATCCAGCCTCAGACACTTAACACACTTACTAGCTGTGTGACTTTGGGCAAGTCACTTAACCCCAATTGCCCTCCAAAAAGCGCAAAAAAAAAGCAAAAAAAGAAATTCCTGCTATTTTTCTGTGTGTACAATTAAAGAAAATTCTCTAATAACTCTTTTATTTTACCAGTTCCCCACCAAATTTCCCCACTCCTCCAAAGAAAGAAAAACAAGCACAATACTTGTCACAAATAAGCATAGTCAATGAAAACAAATATCCAGAGATGTCATGTCTAAAAATATATGTCTTGTATATTTTGAGCCCATCACCTCTCTGTCAGGAGAGGGGATAACATGGTTCTTAATTAGTCATCTGGAGTAGTTGTTGGTTATAGTATAGCCCTCCCTAAGACAGCATGCAATCTGGTATAGGCTATACATGTATGATAATAATTAAATATATTTCCAGTTTAGTCATGTGAAAGAAGAGTCAGAACAAAAGGGAAAAACCATGAGAAAGAAGAAACAAACACAAAAAAATAGTATGCTTGGATCTGCATTTAAACTTCATATTTCTTTCTCTTCATGTGGATAGCATTTTCCATCATGAGTTTTTTGGAATTGTGTTGATCATTGTGTTGCTCAGAAGAGCTAAGTCTAACAAAGTCAGTTGTCATACAATGTTGTTGTTACTATGTACAATGTTCTGGTTCTTGCTTCACTCAGCATCAGTTCATGCAAGTCTTTCTAGGTTTTTCTGAAATCTATCTGCTCATTATTTCTTATGGAACAATAGTATTCCATTACCACATATATACCATATACCACATATACCACAACTTGTTTAGTCATTCTCCAGTTGATGGCATCATCTGAATTTCCTAGTCTTTGTCACCACAAAAAGAGCTGCTATAAATATTATTGTACATGTGGGTCCTTTTCCCTTTTTCATGATCTCTTTGGGATATAGATCTGGTAGTGGGATTACTGGATCAAAGGGTATGCACATTTTTTTTATAGCCCTTTGAACACATTTCCCAGTTGCTCTCCATAATGGTCAGATCAGTTCACAACTCCACCAACAATGCATTAGTGTTCCAATTTTTCCACATCTTCTCCAACATTTACCATTTTCCTGTTTTGTCATGTTAGCCAGTCTGGTAGCTAATTTATGATGTAGTGTTTCAGAGTTGTTTTAATTTGCATTTCTCTAATCTATAGTGATTTAGAGCATTTTTTTTTGTATTACTAGAGATAGCTTTAATTTCTTTGTCTGAAAACTGACTTATGGTGTTATTGTAGAAATTGTTTTTGTTTTGCTTAAAATCAGTTCATATAAGTCTTTCCAGATTTCTCAGAAATGTCTATTTCATAATGTCATAAAAAAGTAGAATTCTATGATGTTCATATGCCATAATCATATACACATTTACATGTCTATATACATACCTTGTAATTTCTTCAGCCATTCCCCAATTGGAGATATCTTCTTTCTGTTTCTTTGCCACGAGAAAGAGAGCTGCTATAAATGTGTGCTAGTAATATTCCAGTTCATTTAAATACCATAGGTTATTTATTTGCCATCTCTCAATCAGTGGGTGCCCACATTGTTTCTAGTTTTTTGCCATCTGTTTTAATGTAAGTATCTGCCTCTGGGTGTGGGGGGAAGGAAAATTATATAAGTAAACATTATAATCTAATACTTTCTTAGTAAAATTTCATATATGTTAAACAATAACCATAGTGAGGAAACTGAAAGGACCTTGCTAGGTGGTGAGGTAATGGCAAGCAATAGCGTTGTTTACTTAGAATATGTAATCCATTGAAAAATGTGATGGAAGGCTTCTTCATAGAGATGGTAGACTATTGAATATACTATTAGACATCATTGATGTGTTTGATTGATTTTCCTGAATTGCTTTTTCCCACAATCTTTAAAAAAATTTTTTAAAATCTGGGATAGTTTGATATGTAGGAGGAAGGATAAATTCAGAAATTAAGGTGCTGTAAGAAGAAAGGAACTAAAACATTAACAAAAAGGATTAAAGAGGAGGAGGATGGAATACTTTGAGTTATATCACTTCACAAAACTGCAAAAAGAGGAAAGTGAGTCATGGCATGAAACCCATGTAAAGTCAAATTATTCCATGGGTATTTGTAAATAGAACTGAAATGAGAATAACAAATTGACGTGACATGCCACTGTTTATAAAGTGATCTGTTCTCAAAGGTGATAGTCGTAGAACCATGACTACTATATAGTGAAGAGGTTTTGGTTCCAAAAGACTAGAAAAAAATAATGCATCATGATTTTAACAAATTTTTTAAAAGATGAAAAAATTCATTAATATTTTACTGATCTATAGACTATCTGATTTTTCATTTTCCTAAAGTTTTTTTTTTAATGTGAAGGTCTGTGCATGCTTTAAGATGTCTTTGATAATTTGGTGATAACATGAGAGGCTTTTATTAAAGAGTTCCTATAGCAGTCCATATTTTTGCAGTTATACCATTGATAGCTTGCGCAAGCCCAAGACATGCTGTGTATTTTATTTTTTCAGTAAAAAAATTGACTTAATAGAACAAAATGTTCTCAGGAAAGAATGGATTTGTTAAAATTATGCAATTGACAGATATGACTATATAGTTAACTTACATTCAAAATCCCTTAACATGAGGCATAAAACAGTGGGTCATAGCATCACTGTAGGTATTTAGCAATGTCCCAGGAGATGTCCTATATACAGAGTTTAAGGAACAACAACAAATCCCTTTTTGATGCTGGGTTTTTGGATGCTCTTATGCAAAGATCACAAGGTATTAATTATATATAATAATAATAATTTTTATTATATATAATATATTATATGCAAATATAATATATTATATTTAAATATAAAAATAAAAATATATCATAAAAAATTAATAATAAAACAAAAAATAAAAGACAGGTGCTGTACATCCTCCTTAATGCATTCTTCAGCAATGAGAGATTGGTCTAAGTGTCCACCTAGGGGTGGGCAGGACAACAAAGGAGATTAAAAACAATGTATTGCCTCTATTGTGACCTGTAGTTCAACCAGGCAGGTTGAGCTGTCAACATATTTATTTTGAATGGACATTCTAGGTGAATATTGAACTGCATTCAGAATTGAGGAGTGAGGAGATTAGACTCTAAAGCATATAGAAAAAAATGGTACAGTGCCTTCAATGATTCCAAATTGCTTCTTGAGACTAATGCTCATTTCCTTAATACCAGTTCTCTTTTCCTCTCTTCTCTCTACTCCTTCAATTCCCTTGTCCATCGCCCCCAGTAATATGTACTGTAAATCTTAGCTACTTGGTATTGGTCATGTAGGGAGAATGATAGAAAACAATGATTAGCCAACTGCTATATTGGTGGCTTGGGCGGGTATACTGGAATAGTAGAAGATGAGGAAAGTCTCCAGTATTCTGGTTAGCTCTTTGATGAAGGGATTATGGGTGAGAATTTCACAGATGGAGCGTATGTGGAGAATTCATGATCTGTATTAGTAGAGAGAATATCTATCTAATAAGCCAGGGAAATGACAAATTACCAAAAAAAAAATATCATGTGTGTCCAGTATTTCAATAATCTTAAGCTTTTTACTCCTGTTTTGGGAATGCAGTATGGAAAAGAGGTTGTATGTGCCCAGTGACATTTTGTTAAATGTTTTGGAAAACTGTATGGAACTGCTGCTGGTGAAGAGTGTAATAATACCAGCCAGCTCTTGCATCATTGTCTAATGATGTCTGGCTCCCTATTTCTTTGTGTGCTGAGGCTTAATGTTAATGACTTTATTTTGAGAGTCTTAATTTCATTTGAATGCTGCACCTGTTGTGGGCTGTTCTTGCTGCATGAAATCCATAGCCCAAGTAACTCTCATTCACTTCCTTTTCCTCCCCCATACTTTTACTCTTTCCGGTATAGCGGATGAGCAGATTAATAACTCAAACGAAAGGGCAACTTCATTGAAGGTCATGATTTTAGAGGTTTGAGAGGATAAGCCAGTCCTAGATCACTTAACGTGCTGTTGCTGGGAAACTGGAGTCTGAGTTCATTTAAGAGGCCAAGCTTTTAATTGGCAGTTTGAATCTATGTCTCTGCCAGAAGGGGGGGAGGGATGGGTGGGATTCAACAGCTGTTGCTACCTGATATCTGAAACATTATTGCTATTGAGGAACATGCATTTCCTCTCTTTTGCATTTAGACATTGGGTGCTCCTGTGAGAGAAAGAGAGGGGGCAGAGGGAAGGAGGAAATGTTACATAATATAGTTTAATTTTAGAAAAATGTTCTTAATTTCTTGAAGCTTTCTTTTAATCCAAGTAATTTAACATTAGAACTTGGGATATTGTTTCTGACTTAGGGTTCTGCAAAACTGGTTTTGTGCCTCAATTTCTTGATCCATACAAGTAGTAATAAGAAGGCAATGTGGGACAGTGACATGAGCATTGAACTTGGACCCATGGGACCTGAATTTGAATCCTAGTTCTATTATTTTTAATACCTGAATGACTTTGGTCAAGCCAATCAAACCTTAATTATCTGAACCTCTGTTTCTCATCTGTAAAAATTGGAGGGGTTGGACTTGATGACAAAACCACCTTCCAGCTCTAGAGGTCTTCAAGCAAATGCTGGATGATCATTCGTTTACTGTGTTGTAAGGAGAGGTTGGGGAGGAAGTCTTGTTCAGATATAGTTTCGACAATATAGTCCCCTAGTGCCAACTCTTTTAACTCTCATTCCTTGAGGTTCAGTCATTCTGAACCCAGGGAGAGGAAATTCTACTCAGAGAAGAAGCACCAGCTGATGACTGTTTCTTGGAAGGCTTCCTCCTCACTTAGTGGAAGGAGAGGTTGCGTAAGCCATCTGTATTTTAGGCTTTAGGAGTATGATTGTTTGACATTAATCTTATCCCTTTTGTGAATTTATGGCTTATGACCCTATTGATGTATTAAGAATTTCAGGGGCGGCTAGGTGGCGAAGTGAATAGAGCACCAGCCCTGGAGTCAGAAGAACCTGAGTTCAAATCCAGCCTCAGACACTTAACACAAAAACTAGCCCTGTGACCTTGGGCAAGTCACTTAACCCCAATTGCCCTCCCCCAAAAAAAGACAAAAAAAAAAAAGAAAGAATTTCCAAGGTATTCTAATGAATAATTCATAAAACAGCCAGTGTGGTGCAATGGAAGGGACATCAGCTTGAAGTTGAGGGAGGAGGTACTCAGAAGAATTAAGTCATGCCTTCTCTTGCTTCTAATTGCTACCCTGTCAAATAAAGTCTGTAATAAATGTTCTACTCACTTATGGGGATATTCTAAGGATCACATAAGATAATAAATGTGAAAGAACCTTAAATAATATAAAGGATTTTTCTAGTATCAGGCAGTATTAATATGTACATTTAAAAAAAAAAACTATTACTATTTTTTGGAGGGGGGAAGGCAAGGGTTAAGTAACTTGCCCAAGGTTACACAGCTAGTTTTTTTTGCGTTAAGTGTCTGAGGCTGGAACTGAACTCAGGTCCTCCTGACTCTGGGGCCAGCGCTTTACTCACTGCGTCACCTAGCCACCCCCAAAATTCTTTTTTTTTAATTAAAAAAATTTTTTTTTGCATTTTGGAGGGCAGTTGGGGCTAAGTGACTTGCCCAGGGTCACACGGCTAGTTTTTGTGTTAAGTGTCTGAGGTTAGATCCGAACCCAGGTCCTCCTGACTCCAGGACCGGTGCTCTATTCACTGTACCACCTTGCTGCCCAAACTCATTAATCTTTAGGAACTAAACCCAATACTTTGGATAGACTCAGAATTGTAGGACTGGAAGACAGCTTAGGGAAAATCTAGTCCAATTTCTTCATTTTGGGGCCAGGAAGCTAAGAACCCAGAAAGTTGAGCTGACCTGCCAATGGTTATACATCTAGTGTGGGAATGAGTGGCAAAGCTAGAATTGGAAAACCACTCCTGATAGCTTTGCTCACAGTTTAATGTTCTTTTACCACACAGTCTCATGATGACTCAGACTTGGTTTTTCTTTCTTTTTTCTTTTTCTTCCACATCTGGATCTTCTTAATGGACTCTGAACCCAAGTTTCCAGAGCAGAAGCCTTACATTTCCTCTCATATTTCTGTGTCCTCCTAGGATATATTTAAAAAAATGGATTGTTAGCCCATATCCTTCAGATCATGTGGTCTCTTAAAGGCTCTTTCCAGTCTCCTTCATATTTACATGGGAATCTGGATAATGTCAGTTGTGGTTTATGTCAAAGTGACACAAACACATCTACTTTATACAGAACTTTTCTCCTTAGCTGTGTTCTGGTAACACCTATGTCAGTTCAGTTATACTGGGTTCTGGGGATAAAAAGGAAAAAAAAGTCTGCCTTCAAGGAATCCAATGAACATTTTACCTAGGAGTTTGTATGTATGTATGGGGATTTGCTATGTACACAGGTTGTGTGCTTTTCTGATCCTTACTTCCCAATTGTATTTATTTTGTATGTATTCATATATGTATCTATATTCATGATGTTTCTTTTGGTAGAATATGTTACTTAAGTTGCTGCATCTTTATCTTTGTATCCAAAGACCCTAACATAATGCTTGGCAAATAGTAGACACTTGTTAAATACTTGATTGATTGATAGGGATTGCCGGTAGCAAAGAGAGATCAAATAGAGTGGTGTAAAAATACTTGAGAAATGGAATAGTATCAATGGCATCTGGGATATGGGGGCAGGGAGTCAGAAGCTTTCATAGAAGAGATGGCATCTGGAGCCTAGGAAGTGTGCATTGGAGAGCTGAACTTGGAATCATTTAAGTCCTTTAGTTCTGTGTGCAGAGGGCCATCTGGTGATCACATGTGTGGCATGAGTGGTCTGCAGGTTGGCATGTTTAATCAAACCCACCAGGTGGGCTGTATTTGCCTCCCCTTGGACTATAATGGTGAATCCTTGAAGTTCAGGCTAATCCAAATTAGAGTTCTTTATTGCCCCTTTTCTTCACACCTGTAGCATTGAATATGTGTGTATGTATTTTTTTTTTATTTTTTTTTTGCCTTTTGGAGGGCAATTGGGGTTAAGTAACTTGCCCAAGGTTACAAGGCTAGTTTTTTTTGTGTGGGTGTTAAGTGTCCAAACTCGGGTCTTCCTGACTCCAGGGCCAGTGCTTTACTCACTGCGCCACCTAGCTGCCCCCAAAAGTCACATGTATTTTTCAATTAAATTTTGTTGGGGTGGCATAAAGAAGAGACTGAGTTTCCACAGATAGCTACTATTGAGCCCCTTGAACAAGCTGACTAGCACATAGTAAGCGTTTAATACATGCTTGTTGACTGACTGAATCTCTTCCATTTCTCTGCCATAAAGAGTCTTGCTGGTGAATTGGTAGTGATAGGAGAATCTGGCTCAAGTAACATCTCAGCTGCTATTGCAGACCTTCCCTTGTGAATTCTATTTAGATCAGATCCTAGATTCCTTGCCAGTAGTACTCCTTCCTGCCAATGACTGGCACCATATGCAGCTGGCTTCTTTTGGTGGAGGGATGTCATTAATCACCATAGGCTTTGAGACATTTCTGCCATTTCTAGATTGGTAACAGAGACTCCTTGGAATACTCTTGACTTTTTCTGCCTGGAGAAAGCCATGATGCACATGCCTGAAATTTTTTTGGTGGGGGGGTGAGAATGAGGTGAGGATGTTGGAGTATCATTTTTCTATTGTTTCTGGGAGACTAGAGATCAGAGCAAAAATGAACTAAAAAAGTTATCTTGGTCTATGAAGTCCTATAATTAAACTAGGAACCAGCAGCTACCAGTCTGTGTGTACTAGAAGAGAGGGATATGTGGCTGCATTGATTAAGACATTATCTTAATTTTCATTTGATGGAATGAATACTACCTCATGCTCCTACCAATTCTGTATATTATAGGGGAAAATTTACCAACGTCTCCAAATTTTTTCTAAAGAAACAAATATTGTTGACTACAGGTCGTTAGTAAAAATTTGGATATTTTTGGATATTCATTGGATGTGGCATAGATAAGTCTCTTCAGACAGACTGAACAAGATGACCTCAGAGGTCCTTTTCATTTTGAAAATTCTGTGTTTCTGGCCTCAGGGTGAGAAAAATCCTACTGGGGGAAGAAATACCAGCTGATGACTGACCTTTCTCCTTTCTCAGTAGGAGAGGCCCTGCAAGCACCTATGTGTTTACATTTTTGCAGTGTAATTGTTTGCTATTAATCTTATTCCTTATGAAGCTTTCTCTATTTAACTGGAAGAAAGGTTGTAATTTACCCCTGGTATGCACCTCCCAAGTTTCCTTCTCTATTAATTCATCATGCCCACTATATCCTCTTGACTTTCCACACATGATTAAATGCCTGTTCATTTAAATTATGAATTGGTTCATTTGTCTTTGCCTTTATTATCATTGAGTCTGTACTATTTGTGTTAGGTTGTAAACTCCTATGTAAGAATTCTGTAAGAAAGTTGATTAATACCATCACCATTCATGATTTCAGAGGACTGATGATCAAATAAACATGTTTTCCATGACAGGAGGGTGATGGATTTAGGGTCATTTAGCAAAATACATGACTGTGAATATTTGTTAGAATGAATTTCTTCTTTTTTTTGCTTTTTTACCTCCTAATGGTGAGAGGGTTAGAGGGAGAGCAAAATGGATTAAAATTTTTTTTAAAATAGAAAGTTGGGGGAGGTGTGCCACGGTGGTAGAATGTTTCATGTCCTTTCAGATGAGGTCATTTTATTATTAGCTTTTCTTAATTGTTTGGGGGAGATCTTAACTGTAAATGTGTATGATATAAAACCAAAATACATCAACAAAACTTTTTTAAAAGGCAAAAATAAGTGCCTATAGGTAAAAGGTTTTGTAGTGCTTTGCCCAGAATGTTGTCCCAGTCCCTTGTTTCTTTCCCCTAAAAGGCATTTAATAAGCATAGCAACAATATTGTCCATCATTTTCCTCTCTGTACTACAATGAGAACAGTAAACTTAACCTCAGGTTTTATTTATATTTTGTGCATGGGAAAAATAATCTCATGAGAAATAGTTTAGTCAGTTAAATAACTAAAGGTTTTGTTTTTATTTTAAGGACTTTATTTTAGTGACTTTAACCATAATATAGTAATGGATTACTTTATATGTTTGATGTTAAAAGCTTGTAAAACAGTACAGGATGTTTTGTTGGCAACAGTTTAATGTGATCTAAAAACAAAGATAATTAAATCTAGAAGATATTGGTGGAATAAAAGGATCTTGATATGGGTATCATTTGTTTGCTGTGAAGGATATGTTCCCATAAAATTTACCGTCATGACAATTTCCAAATGAATTTCATTTTTCCTATTCATTCTGTTACAGAATCAGAGAGCTATTGTTTGGGGGGAAAATGTTGCTCTCCCAATATATTAAGCTCTCATTTCAATAAATCTGTGAGGATCACCTAACTTCAAAATAAAATGATATATTTCTGATTAAAACTTTTCAAGAAATGCAATAGATCCCATATTCTTTTGTGTTTCGTGCCCTTGATGTGTATGTGTGGAGGGGGCAGGGAGAGAAAGCAATGGGTTCTCCTCACATTGCTTTGGTCTTCCTCTACACAGGATCAGGTTTTGTTTTTACTAATTTGACTTGACAGATAAAGGCATGAGTTGCAAGCTGTATGTGCTTCTAGATGATGGAAAGAATGAAGAAAATGTATACTTTAAGGCTAAGGTCTTCTCTGTTGGTCTTAGCTTTATATAAAAGATGCTCTGCATGGCACACACTAGCAGGAAGATTTGTTTCAGGCGGTGATGCTTCATTCTTTCTTTTTTATATCACCTCCTGTAATTTCAGATGGTTTGTTTTGTAAGTCCCTCTCTCCTCCCCACTGGGCTTTTTTTTCCTTTCCTGATAAGAGAACTAGGCAGGCAGCCAGTAGCTATTGAGCTATAATAGAGCCAGTGGTATGTACAAAATTTGATTACTGCTGTCAACACCAGATTGAATTAAAAAAATGCATGTCTCAGACAGATACTTGTAAAATAAATGGTCTATTGAATTCAGGAGTAGTAGGAATGAGGCCATCATATTCTCTAATGAATGAAGTCATCTATAGATAGAGAGTGAGTATATGACAAGAGGGAGGAATTAAAAAAATTATGGAGATATTAAGTTACCTTTTGGGAATTTAGCATCTTTTGATAACCAGTTTTCATTTGACACCTGCTTTCTACACAAACATTTACACTGACTTTTAGTGAAGTGTTCGGACTTGTTTGTTTTTGTAAAAATTATTTTCTTATTTGCCCCTTAATGTTAGCTGCGTCTTTCATTCACATGAGATTATACTTTAAAAATTGTTTACCTACCCTTTCTACATAATGTAAATTTAGAGAAGTCTTACTGGGATATATAGATAACATTTACTATTGGTGGACGATAATATTTACATTAATATGAATGATATTTTCAAAACTTCTTACAGTGGAAAGTTTTAGTCAACACCTGTAAACTCAGTTGTCACTTCCATATTCTATTTTATTATGCCAAGAAATGGGACAGCATTGGATTACAGAGTTATTTTGTAAAAATAGATACTTGATTTATTGAATTAAATATTACCTGTGGTAGAGCCTATAGCATTGTGGTGAAAGAAAATGAGTTGAAAGAGTTAAAAGAAAATTTTCTTGGGGACCCTTTATCCTAAAGGGATCTCTCTCCCTCTGTGCTCTCATAGCATTTTGTTCATAAGAAAACATCTTAAACTTAACATCTTTTATTCTAAGTATTAGTGTACTTGCCTTGTCTTTCCTGCTAGATTATAAATACTTTGAGGGCATTTTGTAACCCCATGGAACTTTGAAGATAGGAAGAACCTTATGAATGAACCTTTGTTGAATTGGATCTAGGATTTAAAGGAGGAGAGATTATTCTTTTGACTTGACAATATTTATGAATTTCCTTCAATGTTATGCTTTCTATAGATTTTTTTTTGTTCTTTATTGAGTTTTGGGATTCGTATTTTATTTGAAGTGATAAAATAAGAAGTGATAAAGAAGAAGCACTTTAAGAATCATCTTGTAATTTTCGCAGTATCAGACAGAATAAAATTTAGAGATTTTTGTATGGAATCCTGTAATTTCTAAGGAAAGAGACAATTTTGGTGTCTTTGGACCCGTGTATTTAATACTTACTTGCATAATCGTGGGCCCTCTGAGTTTTTAAATTCTAAAATCGAGGGAGGAATAATTAAGTGAGCATCTGGTTCCTGATCTAGATATGTCCTCGACAACTTTCATAATAAATCTTTTAGATTCTTACTCCCATTTAACAAAGAACAGTGACTCATTCAGAATTACATAGCAATCAGTGGTAAAGTTGATTGGACTCCAGGCCGCTTGATATTTCTTTCTTTAGCAATTCTTTGCTGCTTACAAAAGAGTACTCTAATTAAGCCTGCTTATATTTGTCAGATAGAGGGGCAGGTAAGAAGAGGGAACTGATTTCAAATGATTGGAAAGTAGTATTTACATTTATCATTTCTTTTAAAACTTAAAAAAACATTTTTAGAACTGGACTGAAGTTTAGGTATTTGCTGCAGGCTCACTTTCCTGATGGCACCTCTGCCAAAGTTGTTAGGGCTGTTGGGACACTGATAAGTTTGTACCACCAACCCCACTGCCCCCTTCCAGGCAGTGGCAAGTTAATTGGGCATTCCTTTACTTTAAACTTTCATTTTTATTGACAAAGACAAAATTTATGAAAAAATTTTAGGTATTTATGTTGTTCCAAAGCATGGAAGTATTTCATTCCTTTCCTCCCATTGTATTATTTTTTTGCCTTTTTTTGGAGGGGGGGAGGGCAGGGCAGTTGTGGTTAAGTGAATTGCCCAAGGTCACACAGTAAGTGTTGCATGTCTGAGGCTGGATTTGAACTCAGGTCCTCCTGACTCCAGGGCCTGTGCTCTATTTACTGCCCCTCCTAGCCTCCCTTCCCATTGGTTCCTTTGCTTACAAATATCTTTCTAATCCTGCGGGGCCATCTCTAGTTGTCCTAATCTGTAGCTTGCCACTGGACCCAGATGGCTCCAGAGGAGAAAGTGAGACTGGTGACTTTGCACAATTCTTACTCACTTAAATCCAATTTGCTTGCAAGTGAATTCACCTTTCTGATGTTATGGTCCTGTTCGAGAATGAAGGAAAAATGACAACAGAAGGATAGATGAGTCTAACAAGCAAATAGGGGAAAAATAGAGCATTTAGGTCAGAGAGAATAGGTATAAGGAGAAGTGTGAAAAGCATGAAGCATATTTGGGGAGCTGAGATTATGGAGGGAAATGTTTTATTCTGCTTTCATTCCAAGTTCACTTGTATGAGAAAAGAAAAAAAGTATTTGTAGATAGTAAATACAAACAGAGTAATCTAGCTCTTTACAATGGATACTTTCTGTTTAATACCACATGTAAGGATATTATAAAAGCCATTTGATTTTTTCTTAATCTCTGTGCTTGTAAAATAAAAAATGCAATTAATTTTTGAAACCTAGTGAATTCATAAAAGATTTTCATGCTCACAGGATAACCCACTTTATATGAGGAGTTGGGCAAAGATTTACCCATTTATAATAACAATAAAATATAAATATAAACGGTCAAATATAATAAAATAAATAATATAGAGTATAAATAAAATAAATAATGCAATCAATAGCTAGCTTTTCTATAGCACTTTAATGTTTGTAAAGTGCTTTACAAATATCTCATGTCAGTAATCAAAAAACGTTTGATAGTCACTTAAAAAAAGGAAGCAAAGTTGTAAGTTGTGATTCTTTATTGCAGATCTCTTAGTTGCATTTTAAATACAAATCCGTTAGTTGCATTTTAAATAAGTTGTATGATATTTAGATATAAAAGTAATAAAAATGGAGAACCAAAAAAACCTGCACGAGGAGATTGCTTTTACTGTGATGCGTAACTTCCTGTCTGGTTTGTGAGAAGGGTGGGTTAAGTCTAGTCAGATCCTCTCATGGGAAAAATAAATGTCACACAGAAAAAAAAAAAACCCAACCCAAACCCCCAGTAAAAAACAGGACATCCCAGTATGCAATTCGAGTGCTGCTTTTGTTATCTGCTTCCTCTACATCTTTTACCTTCTTTACTTAAACATAACTTAGGTGATGAGTGTACAGGCAGCTATTGCATTTCGATGGAAAAAGAATAATTTTGCTTTGCTGAATGATTCTGCTACTCAGGCTTGTGATCATTTACCAGGTAAGAGCATGACTGCTGGCCAGTATGGTATTCTACATACATAATGCCAGTGAACATCCACTCCCTATCATGTGGCCATTTTTGTAAACTCAGGAAACCTATTTTGCATTTCATTATCTTCTAAAGCCACTTCAGGGATTGGTGAAAGGACTCATTCTGTTCTCTTCTTCATGGTACACTTTCTGTTACAGGACACACACCTCAAATAGTCATAGATCAAAGGCTGTTCCACAGTTTTCTCTCAGAAAAGGGTACCTAAAGAGTTGTACGATAAGCCTAAAAATGTTTTTCTGCCTTTCCACAGTGGCTTACTGTATATGCACTATTTGCTTGCTTTCTCAATGGAATAACTTTTCTTGTGTCAGAAGAATACAGCGGTGAGTGTTTTGATGATAGACTTTCCCACCCACCACATTTAAATTGCTACTCTATGGCAAAAAAAAAAAAAACAACCAACTATTTTCCTTTTCAATCATAGTTTAGTACCAAAGAGGGATAGTATTGAATTTTGGAAATAAATGTTTGTAATGAATAATCCAGCTTTTTTTTGTCATTAGAAATTTGTTGAGTTCACCGACAACTTGTAAGAAACCATCCTTTCATGTACAGGTACCCAAACCTTTTCTGTCTGAGTGATTTGTAATACAGTTAATTCGTGGAAAAATTGAGAAATGTTTCATTTTCTCGCATTCATTCAAACTTGCATATATTTTAGTCCTCGTAATTAGCTTTGTAAAAGTTAAAATAAAATACAAACTAAACAGTATATATGTGTTCAAAACCAGTCACACAGACTCATGGTTTGGAAGTGGTAACTTTAGTATTCATAGCAAGTTCTTCTTGTTATTTAATTTACCGTTATGAAAAATTCTAGGCTTGTTAGGATTGTAGGATTTTCTTTAGAATTATTTTGCTAGTTTTTTTTCCTTTTGCCTCTTTCTTGAGAATATCTCCAATTTATCCTATATATATCCTTTTGTACAGAGTTGTATGCACATTATCTCCCCCATTAAATTGAGCTTCTTGAGACCCTGTTTTGTCTTTCTTTGCATTCCTAGAGATTAGCTCACTGCTTGGCACATAGTAGGTGCTTAATACTGTAAATTTGTGCTGATTTGACTTGACTGCCTACAAGGATTTAGGGCATTTAAGTATAGAGGTTGCACAAGTCCAAACTAAATGTGAATTGTACCTCTGTAATTCTTACTACTGTTGTACCTTTCTCAGCAAAGTTACTGTAGCTTTTTTCATTCCTCTAACATTCCCCCTTTCCCCCAGTCTTTTCTTTCTCATAGTCTCTCAATAGAGAATTAAAGTACTGTTCACAGTTAAGAACCCATGTACTAGGTTATTATTCTCCAAGCTATGACCTGTCAAAGTTTTCTGTTGCGATTCCTTTTGGTCTTCACTCTTCCTGCTCTCTTCCTATTTCTTCCTCTGGTTCTAATTGTCTCTCTGTTCTTTGTTGCTCCTAGTTTGAAGGGATCAACGTGGTGGTTAATTAATTAATTATTTAAAAAAAAATTAATTTGTTTATTTTTAGTTTACAACATTCAGTTCCGCGGTCCCTTGAGTTTCAGATTTTCTCTCTGCCCCCTCCCCCCAATGGAAGCATGCACTCAGATATAGGATCTACACATATCTTCACATCAATCATTAGTCAGGTTGTAAAGAAGGATTATAACTGATGGAGTGATCAGTGGGACAGAGGAAATAAAATATAACAAGAAAAATAAACAGAGAAAGTAGTTTGTTTTAATCTGCATTCAGACTCTCCACCTCTTTCTCTGGATGTGTATGTCTCTTTCGATCATGAGTCTTTTGGAGTTGTCTTATAACCATACATTGCTGAGGGTATCCCAGTCTATTGAAGTTAGTCTTACACATACATTGTGTCTGTGATTGTGTACACATTTCTCCTGGTTCTGCTCTTCTCACTCAGCATCAGTTTATATAAGTCTCTCCAGGTTATTATAAAGTCCGTCTGCCCCTCATTTCTTATAGCATAGTAGTATTCCATTACATTCATATACCACAACTTGTTCAGCCATTCCCCAACTGATGGGCATCCCCTTGATTTCCATTCTTTGCCACCACAAAAAGAGCTGCTATAAATATTTTTGTACATACAGGTCCTCCTCCCACTTCTCTGATCTCTTTGGGATATAATCCTAGAAGTGATATTGCTGGGTCAAAGGGTATGCACTTATTTATAGCCCTTTGGGCATAGTTCCAGATTGTTCTCCAGAATGGTTGGATCAGTTCACAACTGTAGTGGTTGATAAAATACAGAAAGGTAATATATGAAAATACAACTTTTAAGTGTAGGAATAGCAACATTTTAATGATCTGTTAGGATTTACAGATTGATCTGAATCTTACTTGATAAATAACTTTAATGTGGCCTCAGCATCCTCATCTATAAAATTAAGAGTTTCCAGCTAATAAATTTCCAAACTGGTTCCTGCCACCATGTCCTTGACTCTGCTCTTCACCGTGATTGTCAGCAGAGACTAGGGATTGCTGCTGACAATGTCTCTTCCTTTCTTCTTGCCTGAGGCTGTTGAGAGTGACCAAATTCTCCTTTCTTTTCAAGGAAATGAAAAAGTAGGCCTTTCTTAGAAAAAAACTTTGGACCATACACCAGCTGCAATCAGTTTGAAGATATTTGAAGGGTGCTACTTTATTAAAAAGAAAAAGGCCAAGTAGAATCGAAATAGTTTTAGAGGTGACTTTGGTTAAATAGTACATCAGGTAAAGAATATTGATCTTTTTTTTTTTTTAAGTCAAATACTTACTCTATATAAGCAGGATAAAACTTCATGTTTAGGGGAGAAGAGAAACTTATTACCTATTGGAAATAGAAATGCCATGAAGCAAGTAAGCTATATATTAACTAAGCTTTGTTTGAATGTAGTTTCCTTTTTCCATTTCCTCTAAAGGAAGTGGCACATTTATTTAGCATTGTTAGTGTCTGAGGCCATTCACTGAGAACTCCTGCTTTCCCCTTCCTTATCCTACACCCCTCTGAAATCATCTCTATCTGCTCCAGAGAAGACCCTTCTCCATACTAAAGAAGACTTTTCCATACTGAAATCAACCACCTAATCCTGTCCCTTCTTTTCTTCTCCAAGTATAGCCCTCCATTATCATCTCTATTTTTCTATCTAAGATAATAATCATTTCTCCCTGTATACTAGTGTACACTGTATACTAGTACCTTGCTTGTTGTTTACAAACATGTCTAAGACTTCCCTTATCCTCAAAAAAATCCTCCCTAGATCTCCCCATGATTGCCAGTCATTTCCTGTATATCTTTTTACCTCTTCTCAGTTAAACTCCTTGAAAAAAAAAGCCATCTGTCTTAGGTGTCTCTGTTTCTCATCTCATATGGAACAAGTACAAAGTAATTTCTAGAGGGAGGACTCAGGCATAATAAAAGGGCAATATGTTAATAATAGATCAAGGTTTCCAGATGGCGCAATGAAATGGTAGGAGTGGGTGGGACAGGGGAATACAGGCAACTGTCTGACATAGAAGAGTATGACGAGGTGGGAAATAGTAGTGTTTGGGGTGGGCCTGAATCAGGCAGGCACTCTTAGGTCATTTAACAGTTAACAAAAAAAAAAGTTTACTTAGCTATAGCATATTTATCTAATAAACATATTTAATAAGAGTACTCTAATATTTAGCATAGATATGCCTCTATATAATAATAATAATAGCAGCAGCAATTCAAATTTATAGTGCTGAGTGCTTTATAAATATTATGTCATTTGATTCTTTTATTTTTTTTGCTTTCTTTTTTTGGAGGGGGAAAAGCAGGGCAATTGGAGTTAAGTGACTTGCCCAAGGTCACACGGCTAGTAAGTGTTAAGTGTCTGAGGCTGGATTTGAACTCAGGTCCTCCTGACTCCAGGGCTGGTGCTCTATTTACTGCGCCATCTAGCCAACCCTCATTTGATTCTTACAACAATTCTTATCCCCATTTTGGAGTTGAAGAAACTGAATCAGATAGAGATCAAGTGACTTGCCCAGGGTCACACAGCTAATAAGTCTATCAAGGCCAGATTTCAACTCTGATTTTCCTGATTACAGTCCCATTATTCTATCCACTCTATCACATAGCTGCCTGATACTAATTTAGTCAGTAGTCAACAGTTAGTAAATGCTCATTAAATACCTCCTATGTACTAGGCACTGTGCTAAGTGTTGGTGGTACAGATATGAAAAGGAACAATCCCTGCCCTCAAGTAGCTTACTTACAATCTAACTGGGGAAAGAGAATATACAAAAAAGGAAGCTGAAAAAGGTGGGGAAGATACCCAACATGGGCTTGATGGAGAAGTCAAAGCAGTTTAATATGAATGCAGCCATGGGAAATATCTTAGACAACTAGATGGAAGTTAAGAATACCAGGGCACTGTGGGTCCTGCCTGATCTTTATAGAAGGTTTTGTGGAATCCTGATGCAAAACTATATTTTACAAAAGGCTTGCCCTTGATTACTGCCCAGGGTCACTGTCAGGATGAGTAATTGGAATAAGATTTTAGTGTGTGTATTTTGATTCTTACTGATGAAATATTAACCATTTTCCAGGGCTATTATTCTTCATTTCTGCTTTGATGTTAACTCCACATTCCTGTATTCTACTTAACATTTGAATGGTCAGTTTATGTAATTAATTATACTTATTAGACATAAGACTCTATAAAATAATTTTTTTCTTCAAACTTTATCTGATTTGAGTCTTCCTTTCATATCCATAACCATGTTGTCCATGTCTATTTACAATTTAATTGGCAGAGAAATGGCTTAGAAATAATTCTTATCCTTCCCCATCATATATGTTTATATATATGTGTGTGTCTGCATCTGTCTGTGTATGGAATAATTATAAAATAGCAAGTCTGGTTTAAAAAATTATAAATACTATACATAGTCCTTGATTTACACACATCTGACATTAAAAATAAACTACTTATAATGTATATACCTTTTCTTTTTGTTGGGGAATTGAAATGTGGGCCACTGAGGCAGTATTCCAGATTTGCAGAACAACCCCCCTCCTCTATCATTTGAAAACTGTTTAGTATTTACTCTTTATTGTTGTTGGTTTATACAAAATTCTGTCATTAAAGAATGTAAGGGAAAGTAAATGGGACTGGAATGAAAAGACTTTTGGCTGGTGAAAGGAAGAACTTTCTTTGGGAAAAGTCGGCCTTGGAGTTTGGTGAAGGTTTAGCTGCTGTTTCTTGAAGGCTGTGGTGCTTATTGGTGCCTGAGAGGTTATTTCAGATGGGATGAGTGGAATTGAGGAAAGAAGAACTTTAAAATTAAAAGAAGGATTTAATGAACTGGGAGTGTGGGATGGCAAGTAGATGAATTTGGCTGGAGTTCAGGGGCTTGAAAGGAATAAGATTAAAGAGTAGAGGTACTATCTTGATAGTTGATGAAGAGCAGATAAAAATTGCATTTAATAGTGCAGTGGTTCTCAAATCTTTTGATCCCAGACCTCCATTATGCCTTAAAAATCATTGATGACTCTCCCCCTCCCCAAAGCTTTTGTTTATGTGGGCCATACCTAACAATTTTTACTCTATTAAAAATTAAAGTGTTTTGGTATTACTAGGAAAATAGTTTTGACTTTGTAAAATTCCTTGAAATGTTCTCTGGACCCCCAAAATCCTTGGACCACACACTTTGGGAACCTCTGCTATGGCAGCTAGGGCTCTAGACTCAGAACAGGAAGACCTGGATTCAAATATTCCTGAGATACTAGCTGTACGACCTTATTACCTCTGTGACTTGATTTCCTCATCTATTAAATTGGGGGGTTGGCCTTCATGACTTCTAAAACCTTTCTGACTCCAAATCTCTTATCTTGCTATCCTATAAAGAATCAGAAATTAAGTATATTACCCTGCTACTTAATTTATCTCCAAAAAAAAGTTAGAGTTACAACTTAATATGTCTCCTCTTACTTCCTTTTGACCTTCATTGGAAGTGCATAGCAAGCTTTGACGTATTTAGTGCCTGGATTAGGTTCATGCTTTCACTTGCATTCTCTGACCCTGTGGTAGGGCACCAGGTGCTTCCTATTCTAACCACTTTCAAGTACAGGATCTGGCTTAAGTACAATTCAAGTGACCTGCTGCATGTTTTGGATTTGCTCTAAGTGGAATCATCTTATAAAACTACCTAAGCAAGTGATTTGAATAGCTAACAATAATAATAGCTAGCTGTTCACATAAGCACTTTAAAGTTTGAAAAAAAAAAAAACCTACTTTCATTTTATCCTCACAACAGGTGAGTGCTATGTGAGGCAGAACAAAAGTCAAGTGACCTGTTAAGAGTCACATAGTAATTGTCTGAGGCTGGATTTGAACTTAGATCTTCTTAACTTCACATGCAACACTCGTTTCCTTGGCTACCTAGCTGCTTGCAGAGTTTGCTACACATTTAACTTTGTTTACTGGAAGTTTTCTTGTAATGCAAAAGAAGATGAATAAATCTGAATGCTTTGTGATTTGCTAAAATAACATAAAATCTCCCGTTTGCTCCTCCCCTCTCCCCCTGCCCCAAATCTATAAAACAAAGGGACAGCTAGGTGGCACAATGGATGGAGCTTTGGGCCTGTAGTCAGGGAGACTCATCTTCCTGAGTTCAAATCTGGCCTCAGACACTTATTAACTATGTGAACCTGTTCAAGTCACTTAACTCTGTTTGCCTTGGTTTCCTTATCTGTAAAATGAGCTGGAGAAAGGAAATGGCCAAGTACTTCAGTATCTTTGCCAAGAAAACCCCAAATGGGCTAATGAAGAATTGGACATGACTGAAACAGCTGAACAATGTATAAGACCTTAAAAACACTTAAGGTTTCTGCTTAAGTTAAGAATAATGGATGTTAGCCAGGAATCATTGCAGACTTGATTTTTGTGGAGTATTTTTTAAATTAAATTATTTAATTCTTATATAATAATAGACACAGAACTCTGAATTTTAGATATTTATTATTTTTAAATATGGTTCTAACTAAATGTTAGATTTATGTCTAATTGTATTACTCCTGAGAATTTTAAGTTGGTTAGTTTTTGTCTTATCATGTAACTTATTTCTTTGTGGAGTTTGGCAAAACTGTTTTGATGAATTCATTTGAAATGGATCCTAAATTGCATTTCAGTTTTGCTATGTTGCAGGCTAAGACTCCTGGAACTGTGTTGAAATTTGGATTATACGAAACTCCTGACATTTTTTATTAAATTATTTACCTACAATTTGCATAGAGATGGGAAGTCTTAGTGTTTTTGGCCAAAGGCAATGAAGAGTCAGGTCACTGCCTGAAACTGAGCAGGTGTCTTGTTGGAGGCAAGGAAGATTGAGGGAGGGAAAGCAGAGGCTGAGGGCTGAGTTTTCCCATGAGGGAGATGGAGGAAATGATACTGGGGAATCAGAGCCAAGGAGTCAAACAGAGTCTGGGAACAGTTTTGATTGTTTCAGGCAAGACTTGAGTACTGGGGAGGGGGTAGGGAGCTCTCTGTTTTCTTACATCAGAGAGGTGTTTGAGAACAACTCACAAGGATTTAGAATCAGAAGACTGGGTGCAAATCTTGACCTTGCTACTGTGTGATAAGGAGACAAACCCCCTTCAACCTCAGTTTGCTTACATGTAAAATGAGGGGAATGAACCAGGTAGATTTCTAAAGTTCCTACCCTGAGTCCCAGTTCTATGATCCAATGATCCTCCTATGTTTCTAGAACATGTTAGTTATTCAGGCAATTTAAAAAAGAAGTATATTTCTGAGAGGTTGAGATGATTCACTTTGAATTAGAGCTGTGTGTTTATAAAAAAAAAAAAACCTCATGGTACCAGACTGGTTGTACATTGGTTAGTTTTAGCCTTAGAGTTGTTTGTTGAACAGTGTGATTTTTCACATCAAATCATTAAGCCCATGATTCTCTGCAGAGCCCATTTAATTTCAGTGCCAGTAACTGGCAGGAAGCATAGTGTTATTTAGGATAAAAAATAGCTAGCTGTTGCTGGGAGTCTATCTTTGTGGCAAGATGCCGGCATGTTTGGCTGGCTTTAGAGTTCATTTTCATTGTTCACTTATAATCATCAACTAAAGCAAGCAGAGGCAAAAGTTACGAGCCTTTCCTTTCCTTTGTTGTGTGGTATTTCTACTATTTGGTTGTGTTCATAGAGACCTCCGTTCTCCATACTGCTTTGTATTAAAAAATTGGAATTCCCTTTGAGCCCAAATGATCTTAGAGATCTTGTCATCTATCTAGAGGACCAAATTTCCTCTGAGGTCCATTAATGTCATGCTTTTTTTCTCTTCCCCCTCACCCCATGTCTTTTCATGTTGTTGAACCAGAACCTTGTGCCTAAGTTGCATTGGGGTGGTAAATGACACATCTGTATGAACTTCCCATTCACTTATCATTGGGCTTAAGGAATCCTAATGGTTATGCGCTCCGACCCCCTTATTTATTGATTGATTGCCTATTTTTTTTGGAGGGCAATTGGAGTTAAGTGACTTGCCCAAGGTCACATGGCTAATTTTTTTGTGTTAAGTGTCTGAGGCTGGATTTGAACTCAGGTCCTCCTGACTGCAGGGCTGGTGCTCTATTCACTGTGCCACCTAGCCGCCTCTCAACCCCCATATTTTAATGATAAGAAAACTGCTAAGCCTTAATGAGGTTGAGTGGCTTGCCTGTGGTTACATGATGAGTAACAACAGAATAGGAATTTTTAACCTAGATCCTTTCACTCCATTTCTGGTTCTCTTTATGCTATTCCACACTGCATGTGATAGCAAGATTAACAATATCTTGTTCCATTTCAGCTTTAAATCTATGAACCTGATTTCATGAAAATAAGGAGTTCCTAGTGTGTATGTAAGCAGCCTTCCTGCCTTTTTCTTTTCCCCTCCTTCCAGATCAGCTATTAATTCTTGAGGGTGGCCACTAAGAGATAAGTGATTTTCCTATGGTCACACAGCTAGTAAGTGTCAGAGTGGGATTTGTACCCTAGTTTTCTCTACTTTCTACCCCCATGCTGCCTCTTACTATTTTAGTATTCCTAGCTTTTAATTTGCACAAATATTACTACTATTTAAATTAGGCAAATAAAAATTAAAATTTTGTTAAAAGTAATGAAAGGCTCTCCTATTTTTGTGGAGTCAAAAAATAAAGAGAAAATCAGTAGTATTGCCTGAAGTATAAGAAATGATGTACAAAATATCTTCATTTAATAGCTATTTTCCTGATTGGAAGCTCCAATTGTGAAAAGTAAAGAGGATAGGACTTTTAACAACATTAGATATGAGGAAACTGGAGAACAAGGTATGTTGAAAAAGACCCAATGAAGGCAAGGATTAGATAAAAAAGAGAATGGGAATCAATCAAGTTCTCATTCTAATACTTGGGAAGTACTCATTCTCAAGGGATTTGTTTTGAGGCCTGTACTAACAGCAGTTGATACTCAGATTTAAGGGGTGCTTGTTGTTGTTTAATTGTCTGACTCTTCATGACTGCCTTTGGAGGATACAAGATATTGGAACGGTTACCTGTAATTTCCTTCTTCAGCTCATTTTACAGATGAGGAAACTGAGGCAAACAAGGATTAAGTGATTTGTCCAGGCTCACACATCTCGGAAGTGTTTGAGGCCAGATTTGAACTCAGGAAGATGTCTTCTTAACTCCAGGCCTGGCATTCTATCTACTGTACCACCTTGTTGACCTGATTTAAAGGACAGCTAATGCCAACTTGTAAAGAGGTCTTCAGGGGGAGCTAGGTGGTGCAGTGAATAAAGCACCAGCCCTGACATCAGGAGGACCTGATTTAAAAACTTGACACTTAACTAGCTATGTGCCCATGGGCAAGACACTTAACCCCAATATTGCTTTGCCTCCCCCCCAAAAAAGAAATAAAGAAAGAAAAAAAAAAAGAGGTCTTTACTGGTTATCGGTGGAGCTATGTTAAGTCCTGTATGGTTTTAACATTTTTGTCAGTGACTTGAATGAAAGCATGTCCATCAAATTTACATAATGATGACATATAGACACAAGCACTTAAAAAAGAAAAAAGACATGGGCTTTTTCATGTAGGGGCAAATACCATTACTCCCTTGAATTGCTGGCAAAGACAGGACTTGGATTTTGTTGATAATCATAGCAATTACCCTGAGTTGTCAAATAGAGGTTAAATTATGTTCAGTGCATTTGGAGTTGGCCTCAAAGCTAGGAGTTCACATTTTTGAGCCATGCTGTTTGTGTGACCCTAGGCAGTTCACTTAAGCTCTCGTGTCCCAGGCAACTTTTTATGAGAAATTGCTCCTCTGAATTAGAGAATTCCTAAGTTCCCTACATTGATGAAACCACAAGTCTTTTAAAAAATGTTATTTAAGAAGATAAAGAAGATGTGTAATATATTTTAGAAAGATTTCAATCAAAAATATGTTGTTCAGAAGGTTTTTGTTGTTTGAGGCGAACCACTTAATCGAGAAAACATGACATGTGGAATTCACTATTAGTGATACTGAGAAATGGAAGGGGGAGGGGGGAGGAGAGAGAGACAGAGAGAGAAACAGAGAGACAGAGAGAGAGACACACACACACACAGACTGAGACTAGTTTATGGAGTTATTAAGCTATAAAGGATTTAAGAGATCATTGAAACTACTCCTCCCCACCATCCCCCAGTTTTACAGGTAAGGAGAGTTCTCACAGAGCAACTAGGAAACAAACCCCAGTCTGCTGACATTAGGGTTTGTTATATTTTATCACCAGATTTTCCCATTTAATTTTGGAAATACACGTTAAGCACACGAAGTTGTGTAGTTGCTTAGTCAAAATAGTGTTCTTACATCAAGATCAAGCTCTAGAATATGATTTGTGTACATGTGTATTATATCTAAACAGATTAAAATAAGTTCTATGGGAAGGTTGGTATTGATTGAGTTAGATCACTATTTTTCCCACTGGTATCTGTGCTTCCCAGATGATTATTTTAAACATTTTAAAAATGTTTTAAAAAAATTTGATGTTAAAACATATGTACTTGATGTTGAAATACTTGATGTGTGTCTGTATATGTATAAACACACACATGTGATTATGAATAACTCTATTGAGAACAGATTTCATTTGTAGGATTTGCTATTCATGCAACAGGAGCAGATTTTTTTTTTCCCCCTGGGGAGGTGGGGACATTGGGCAGTTGGAGAGAATGAAATACAGACATATATAATGGGTTTCAAGATACAATTTCCTTTAAGAAATGAAAATACTTAAAAGAAATCTTGCAAACTCTTTCAGTTTTAATAAACTGGATGTTTTAAAGTCTTTATTTCTTTAAAGAAAATAATCAGGTGGATTTTGTCAATATCTTTGATCTGAATCTTGTGAAAGGAGACCTAGTAGATTAATAATAATAAAGGTATTGCTGCTTTTAAATAAATTCATTTTAAAGCAGGATCTATGAATTAAAAAAAAATACAATTTGAGGGACGGCCAGGTAGCACAGTGAGTAAGAGCACCAGCCCCAGAGTTGGGATGACCTGGGATCGAATCTGGGCTCAGACACTTAGCACCCACCCAGAAACACCTGGCCATGTAACCTTAAGCAAGTTACTTAACCCCAATTGCTTAAAAAAAAAATACAATTTGATTTACAAAAATATTAAATTTAGTAGAAAGACAGGAAAATGGCTATTATTAAAGTGAAAATACAATTATTTTACTAGTGTCCTAGAACCCCATAGGGCAGGAAGGGAATGCAGAAGTTATCTAAAGTGTGAAGCTCTTCTGTTCATCTGCAGTGTGCCCAATAATGGATTGTCCTCCCTTTACTTGCTAAACTCTACCTATTGGAAACTTATTAATCTTCTAGGTACATTTGGAACTAAATTTTTAGGACATTTTCTTTCATATTGAGTTGAAACCTATTTCCTCATAATACTCATCCATAGGCCTAGTATTGTGCTGTAGGCCCAAGGAGAAGACTTAAGTCCTTTTCCAGGGATCAAGAATTCAGAGATTTGAAGACGAGCCATATAGCTTAGTCTAAGTTCCTCGAATGCAGAAGCTGTTTTCTAAAAATATTTGTCTTTATTTTTAAAAGCTTTATTGATTACTTTTTGAAAACATCATAGACATTTCTAGATACATACTCTCCTTCCTTTCACTCCTTACATTTGTGAATCTAGGCCTTGTAACAAAAAGTAACTGTTAAGCAAAAACAATTGATTCAGAGTCCTACCTCTGACATTGTATGCAACATTTCTGGTCGGGTAATCAGACCCTCTCTCTTAGTCAATAGAAGAGAGGGAGGTTTCCTTGTATGATTGCTGTCACCAAGATTATAGCAGTTATTCAGGTTTTGATTTTAATTTTTTTTAATTTTCCATTTAAAAATATTTATTTATCATTTAACATTCTTTTTTTTAAATTGAGTTCCAGATTCTCTCCCTCCCTCCACTCCTTCCCCCTCCCACTGAGATGGTGAGCAATATATTAATTATACATGTGAAATCATGGAAAACACATTTCAATATTAGCCATGTTGCGAAAAAAGCAAGAAAAATGAAATGAGAAAATTATATTTCAGTTTGCAATTAGTTCTCTCACTCTGGAGGTGGATAGTTTTTCATCATGAGCCTTTAGGAATTGTTTTGAATCACTTTATTGATCATAATAGCCAAGTCTCTTCATATTTGATCATCATTATAATACTCCTGTTACAGTGTATAATGATCTCCTTGATTCTGCTCACTTCACTTTACGTCAGTTCATATATGTCTTCTCAGGTTTTTTTGAAGCCATCCTGCCCATTATTTCTTATAGAACAATAGTATTCCATCACAATCATGTACCACAACTTGTTCAGCTATTCCCCAATTGATAGGCATCTTCTCAGTTTCCAATTCTTTGCTACTACGAAAAGAGCTGCTATAAATATTTTTGTACATATAGATCCTTTCCCCATTTCTTTGGAATACAGACCTAGTTATGGTATTGCTGGCATTGACATTATTTTAGTTATGAAAACACTTTTGTAGCTAATTGAATAGACTTGGATCAGAATGGGGTTCTTGTTATGTATCACAGGTTTAAGAGCATGAAGAAACCATGGGGGCATGTAATCTAATTTCCTAATTTTATAGATGAAGAAAATGAAACACTTAGATGTGAAGGGGCTTGACTGTGATCACACAGCTAAGGTTTTAAACCCGAATTTTGACTTCAAATCCAGTGTGCTCTATTCAACATGGAAAGGAATCCAGGGAGAGCTATTTGTATATAGGCATAAAGATAGGAAGAGGGAGCTTCCAGGTGAGGATATTTCCTCTACCCATGAGAGTTATTATCTTCTTTGCACCTTATAGTTCTAGAAATTTGCTGAGCACATTGAAAAGTTAAGTGATTATACAGCCAACTTTCGTCAGAGGGAGGACTTGAAGATCCTAGGTCATCCTGATTTCTAGGTGAGCTCTCTGTTCATTACACCACACCTCCTCTCAATACAGGCATAGCAAAAATAAATTTGCACCAACCAACAACTTCACTAAGACATTATGGCCACATGCCATCATAAGGGGCTCCCAACATCTTCACCATCCTTTATACTCCTCTTCCCCCATAGCTTAGGATTTCTTGTTGCAGGAGTTTCTACTTCATCTAAGCTCCTTGGGAGCAAATTGTCCCCATAATATGTGTTTTTCAAAGCAATTAATGACATTGGGCATGGCTGTGTATTTTAAGCTAACAATCTAATATTCTTCAGAGCAAATTTTTCTTCTTTGACCCCTTTTAATAGATTTTAATTGATATCTTTGTTTTTATCTCACTTAAATTTACCCTTGTATTACCTTTTTTCCTCCCAAAGAATTATCCTTATGTCAAAGAATTAAAAATAGTGAGAAAAAATTTTAGCAAAACTTAATGTTAAGTTATCTCCCCCCCCCCCCCAATCTGAGTATGTGCAATGTCCTTCAGCTATGGGGGCCCATCCTCCTACAACAAAGGAATAGAAGGAGGTGTCATCTTATAACTCTTTGAGGTCAGGCTTGATTTGGGTAATTTTGCAACATACATTTTCAGTTGCTTTATGGTTGTTTTTTTCTGTTACATTGTTGTAATTATTATGTATGTTTTCTTGCCTCAGATTACTTAACTTTCATCAGTTCTTTGTAATCTTTGCATGCTTTTCTCTATTCATAGTTTCCTACAGCACAATATCATTCCATTACATTCATGTACTATTTGTTTAATCATTTCCCAATTGATGGGCATCTGCTTTGTTACCAGTTCTATGCTGACACAAAAAGTGTTGCTACAAATCTTCTGATCCTTTCTGTCAGTGATCTCTTTGGGAGTGTATATTTAATAGTGGAATCCCTTCATCCAAGAATATGGATATTTTGGCTACTGTACTTGCATAATTCCAGCTTGGTTTCTAGAATAGTTTTAGTAATTCATAGATCCAGCAACAACACCTTAATATGCCTGTCTTCTCACAATCCCTCAGACAATGACTATCCTCATCTTTTCTAAATTAATGACATTTGTAGATAAAACTGTAGTAGATGACAGTTCCTGAGATTCTAAAGGAGTAGAGAATAAACAAAAAGACTGTATATATTTTTAAAATCAAGCTTTCTTATTCTGAATTTAACAAACTGAATAATGTTTTCATATACAAAGTAAAACATAAAAGAGAACTATATGTGAAAAGATGAATATCACATACAGCTTGCTTTTCTAAAAAAGTCTGTAAGTTTAACATGCTACTTATAAAGCTCTCCTACTTGTCTGTATTTCTTTCAGAACTTTGTTCTGTTTTCTTCTGTGAATTAAAAAAATGCTTCATTTGATTCTCTTTTTATTTCCTTTCTTTTTTGTTTCCAATCTCATCACTCTTCACATGTCTAAATCTTACCCCCTTGCCCCCACAAAAAAAGTAAAAGTGTAATTCTTGTAACAATAAACATACTCGAACAAAACAGATTCATAAACTTGCCATTTCCAAAGATGTATGCCTGATTCTGTACCAGAAATCCATCTCCCGTCTGTCAGGAGATGGTAGCATGCTACCTCATCAGTCCTCTCTTCTATTTGGCTATTGCATTGTTCATAGTTAAGTCTTTCAAAGTGGTTCAAGAAAGGATATATTAATAACTCACATTTATGTAGTGCTTGAAGGTTTGCAAAACCACTTTAGATAAAGTGTTCCACCTTAAATATTTGTGTTAACTTAGCATAGTCATTTAGTTGGGCTCCGGGAGAAGTACCATATATTGTTCAGCTGATTAAGTATTCCTGAAAAAAAAATTTTTCCCCTCTATTTCAAAACAGTCTCATGCATTCTGAGGGTTTGCTTTTTAGAAGCCAGCAAATATCTAACATGTGATTGTGGGACTTGAAAAGCTTGGACTCTTGTTTACTGTTTTGCTCAGGATAACAGAATAGAATTCAGTAGAATGTAAGCTTCCTGAGGATCAGACTCTTGTTTTTTTCTCTGCATCCTGAACGCATAAAGGGGGGGGGGGGGGGCTGAATTAAAAAGTGCTTGTTGAATTGAATGAAATTTAACAGTTTACCAGAGGGCTTTCCAAGGATGAAAATGAAAAGAAATACTAGAGATTTACCAGTTTTATGCACATTTTTCAGATTAATGTAAGTGCCATGTTCTGAAAAGTGTGCATTTGATATAGATGCTAGGAAATTACAACCACTCTCATTACTCATGGATCATTTTCTTCCTAACAACCAATAGCACCTGATAATGAAATGCATTTACTTTGGCATATTAACTTTAGAAAGGTACATAGGCATAAATGATTATAGCTTTCAGGCTAAAATGGAAACTTAGAAGTCATCGAGTCTAATACATTCATTTTAGAGAGGAAGAAACTGCGACCAGAGAGACCAAATGAATGCACAAGATCACATAGGTAGTAAATATCATTGCCAAGATTTGAACCTCAGTTATATGCTCATAGATTTAGAACAGTAAAGGATCTTATAGGTCATCTAGTCCAACCCCCCTCCCCCTGCTATTTTATAGCTGAGAAAACTGAGTCTCAGCCAGGTTATGTCACCTGGGTTGGTAGTAAGTGGTATGGTGGGACTCTGAATCTTCCACTCATTCTACTGAACCACATTGCCCTTTGTGGAAGGAAAATGAATAAATGGACTTTACAGATTTATTCTGTAAGTCTATTAAAAATTTTTTTGTGTGTGTCAGTCTCATTATGACATTGATACTTTTGTCATCCAAGTAACTTGTGACATTCCCTTCTCCTTATTTCACTGTTTAAATTTAGGTTATCTCTTCATGCCTTATTGCTTATATCTGGAGGACTACATGGTAATCCTGAGGTTATGAATACACAGGCCCCCTTTTTTGCAATCACATTTCTGCATTTGGTACTTTGATATCCCTTTAGTGTACTCTTTAGTTTGGGTAATATTTGTAAAATGAAAACAAGATTTGTTTTATTTTGGGAGGTATTAACTCTTGGGAGTTACTTGAAAGTCCATTAATGATAGAACCAGTATAGTATCTTTAGGTTTTAAACCTACTGCTTTGATAATGAATAATAGATAATAAAGATCAATGAATGAAAAGTAGATAAATTAATTATTCACTCATTGAGATTAGAATCAAGAGATTTTAATCAGCTGATTTAAATGCTTGAGAAATAAGGCAGTTGTAATTGGGGAATATATTTGGGCGAATATATTCTAGTTATTAGTTATATTAAAGTTGCTATTGTTCAGCTGCTTTTCAGTTGTGTCTGATTCTTCATGACCCCATTTGGAGTTTTCTTGGCAAAGATACTGGACTGGTTCTCCATTTCCTTATAGGTGAGGAAAACTGAGGCAAACAGGGTTAAGCAACTTTTGCAGGGTCACACAGATAGTAAGTGTTTGAGGTTGGATTTGAACTCGGGTCTTTCTGGTTCCAGGTCTGCTTTATCAACTGTGCCACCTAACTGTCCTATATTAAAGTATCATATGATCATTATTAGTTATATTAAACTATGATATAGTTTAGTCTAAAACAGTATGTTTTCTATATGATATCATAGTGGAGACTAAGCATGGCTTGAGCCCATGGCTTATTACTAGCTATATGCTCTTTGGCAGTTTGCTTAACCTTGAATAGCCTCTTGCTAAAAAGATATAATTATGCTAAGATCTACTCCTATGAGGTTCTTGTTAGGATCAAAAGAAATTATTTTTGTAAAAAAAAAAACTTGTAAAGCCCTATATAAATGTTAGATATTATCTTTAGCTGATACAGTTGCTTTATATTTTGAAAATGTATTGGCAATTTTATTTTTCCATTTATTGTTTTGGTGGTTTTAAAATTAATTTTTTAGCTATTTTTCCACTCTAATATTTCTTTTTGTTATTCTTTTTGAGATGTGTAGAAGGCTTGGCTTTTCTTGATCTTTTATACCTGGGGAGGCAACATGGTATAGTATAGAGGTTTCAAATGCGAGACTTGCTGGAATGCACCAAAATATGCTTGAACAAGATTAAAATGTAATTGAGAAATATTTAACAAGACAAAAATACACTAGGGCATAGATAATATTGATATATTTTTTAATTCAATATGTGGCTGTGAGAATACTTATATATGATTTACTGACCCCATTTCTCTTTGAGTTTGGCACCACTGGTATAGTAAGAAATCCTGTATTTGCAATTAGGAAATTTAGGTTTGTTGAATCCAACCTCTGCCACTTAGTAGCTGTTTTAGCTTGGGCAAGTCTCCAAATATTATACAATTTTATGGAGCTTAGATAGGTCCAAATAGTTCCTAATGACTAAAATAATCAGTTCAGCCTCCACATTTTATCTGCCTTTACTCTCAACCTGGCATTCATAGGTGGCAGGTGAGTCTTTAGGGGTTAAATACTGCTCCATGTTTGAGGTACTTTATAGATCTCTATTCTTTTTTTTTTTTTTTTAAGCAATTGGGGTTAAGTAACTTGCTCAAGGTTACATGGCCAGTTATTTCTGGGTGTGGTGCTAAGTGTCTGAGCCTGGATTCGATCCCAGGTCATCCCAACACTGGGGCCGGTGATCTTACTCGCTGAGCCACCTGGCTGCCCCTAGGATCTCTATTCTTAAAACAGCATCTGATGACCTCCCATTGGTATATTTGCTACCACCACCATTACTATGACTGCTATGATCACTACTATTGCTTTTATTGCCATCTATCATTTTTTACAGTTTAAGATTCACAAAGCAATTTACCTACATTTTCTTATGTAGTCTTAATAGCCAGTACCTCAAAATAAAGGCATTTACTAAGAGGGAATAGTAAGAACTCTAGTTAAAAAATATTTACTCCATAAATGTGGGATACTCATTCACAGATATGCAGCACATCAGTGGGAGGAGGGGCTATATCCATAGAGGATGCTTATAGTGAGGCACAAATGTGGGTGAATGACCCAGTCAATTTGTTCATGCCTCTGGCCCTGCAGGATCCCAAGATCCTCTTTTTTATGGTTTCCTCATGTTCCTGTAATCCAGTACTGGAGAAGAATTGGATTATCATTATCATAGCCTGTATATTTGGTACTCAGTTAAGAAAAGATGTTTTCTGTGCTTCCCAGATTGGGTCTTGAAATGACTTTTCACATAGAAGCAATAACTTTACCTTGAGGGTTAAATGGACTTTAACCATCGTCTCCATTTTTTGTGTTTATATGGAGCCAGTGTTAAATCCTCACTTAAGGTTCTGCTTATATTTTTCTGGCCACCAAAGGACTACAGATTAAATTCTTTTAGTGGGTCTTTTGATTGGCAGTCTTAGTGCTTGAATTATGGTCAGTCATTGTAGCAATTTGAATGAAGGCTATTTGGTTAAGTTCTAGGCATTTTAAAATGAGGAGATTTTGGGCAGCTAGGTAGTACAGTGAATAGAGCACCGGCCCTGGAGTCAGGAGGACCTGAGTTCAAATCTGGCCCCAGACACTTAACACAAAAACTAGCCATATGATCTCAGGCAAGTCATTAAGCCCAATTGCCCTCCAAAAAAAAAAAAAAAAAAAGAATATTGTATTGGGGCGGCTAGGTGGCGCAGTGAGTAAAGCGCTGGCCTAGGAGTCTGGAGGACCCGAGTCCGGTTGCGTCTTCGGACACTTAACACCCACACACACACACACAAATTAGCTGTGTAATCTTAGCCAAATTACTTAACCCCAATTGCCCTCCAAAAGGCCCCCCCCCAAAAAAAAAGAAGCAAAGTTAACATTCTTCCTTTGACACTTACTATTGTATATATACTACGAGGAAATGTCACTCAACCTCTGTCTGCCTCAGTTTTCTTAAGTGTGAAATGGGGATAATAATAACACCTTCCAGGGTTGTTGTGGGGATCAAATTAGACAATATAAAGCTCTCAGCACAGTACTTGTTACACAATTGATGCTTAATAAATGTTCCTCCACCTCCTGTTTTTTCAGGATGGTGATTAGTGTAGAAAGAGAGATGTTATCTGTTTCCTGTCTCAGTGTCTTTGTACTGGCTGTCTCCATACTTGAATCCATTCCTTCTTAAATTCGACCTCTTAAAATCCCTAACTTCTTTCAGTATTTAGCTCTTATGCTTTCATTTTCAGGAAGCATTTTCTGATTCCTCTAGTTTCAAATTACAGCTCCCCTGTTAACTTGTATCTTTTGTATATAGCTAGATATAGACATGTTGCCTCTCCCATAAAATATACACTTCTTGAACACAAGAACTGTCAAGACTTTGATTTTTGTATAATCAGTGCCTAGCAAAATTCCTGGAACATAAGGAAGTGCTTAATAAATATTTATGATTGATTTATTTTTTTCCTTTTCTAGATCTATGCTTTTGAGATTGTAATTGGTTGAGGAGGATGGGAAGCATTGTTTTTTCCCCTATGAGAGGCAGATTTTATCTCTGATCCTATGTGTCATGGGTCTAGACAGATACTTAAATATAAAGATATAATTGCAGAGACAGAAGGAGCTTTATTAAATGGTTGCAAGAAAAAAAAAAGAGAAGCAATTAGAACTACACAGGTCTTCAGGACAGTAACCTATTAGTATGGGCAGGGAGCTCTATTGCTAATTGCTTGGCTATTGCTTAGGAAGGTGGCCTTGAGTTGGACCTCTGAGAAACTCTCCCCTGCACAAATGGTCATGAGCTCATACTAAGAAGAAAGGTGCCAAAGTTTGTAGGTGATCTGAATTTCTGATTTAACTCTTAATTCTCCTGAACTGGTCTATTGCTGCTATAGCTCAATGCACTGAGGTCCTTCAGTATTTCATGTACTAAGATGTCTTACCATCTATAAGACGATCCAGTAGGCAGTTGTGACAGCCAGTCTCTAACACAAGATGTAGAAGTACAAACTACAGTCTCTGGTTCTGGCTCTGGCTCCATCTCCAGTGGACTTCCAAGTTCTTTTTTTGTTTATAATTAATAAAAATATATTGAGTTATAATGAAATTATTTAGCCTCATGCAGTACCAGTAATTAATGTTATGTCTTTGCTTCTTCCATCAGTTTTATTTATGCTATTTATATAGGTAATTGCATAGTTCCTAAACATCTGGAATCTGTATAATCTCTTAAATTCAATAGATAGATTTCTCTTTTGACGTCCTTCTTTGCATTACTCAGGAAACCATTTTATTTGTTGATTATTTAAATAAGTTCTAATCTTGTGATCTGGACTGGACAAGCTTGGTCAGAGTTTTCAGAGGTGGCTGGTTATCTATTCCTTTAAAAGTGTTTTTTTTTCTTTTTTAAGTTGTATTTACTTCCATGGACTAGTTATCATATGCATTCTGTGATAGTCCAACCTTCTTGAAAAATAATTATTTAGTAGCAGGTTGGCTTCTATTAGATCTTATGACTCATTACAACTCCGGAATTACTTTTTATAGTTCTGCTTACACTCTACTCTGTAAGCACAACTGATATATGAAAATCTAGGCTGGAAAAAAAGGATAAGTTTAATGAGATATTTGTTCTTCTTGTGACGGAATTCCCCACGTGTTTTTGCCCAACTATTGTGATCTTTGAATAAGGGTCAGGAATTCAATTTTTCAATAGATATTTATTGTATACTTACCTTGTCTGTGTCAGTTTGGCATAGTGACTATAAAGCTGACTTTGGAGTCTGAAAGAATTGTGTTCAAGTTTTACCTCTGAAACATTCTTGGCTATGTGAATCTGAGCAAAGCATTTAACTTCTTACTTAACCAGGAAACTCACTAATACTTTTAGTTACAGAGCAGGTGTGAGTTGGAAAAGGAGTTTCTGTTGTGAGAGTTTTTCTATGTCAGTGAAATAATAGGTCTGATTCAGTTATTCTCTTTCCTCCCCAACAAAAAAACAAAACCAATACAAACTTGTTGGGAGAGCAGACATTTTCACATAATATAATGATAGTATAGTTGGTGCTATTAGCTAAAATTAGAGTAAGCCAGATGGAAAAATAGGTTCTAGACAAAAGACATTGAGTTGAATTTCATGTGCTGGCAACATTTCCAGATGGAGATGTTCAACAGTTAAACAGATCTGTGATCTTATCATTATGGATTTTCCTTTCTAACTTGTTACACTGATTAGCTCATTTTAAGCCTGGGGTTGGGCTCTTTGCCTGTATCTATCTATAATTAACCTCTGGCCTTTTTTTTTTCATTGAGGCAAAAGTCAGAGTACTAGAAATGTTTGGGTAATAAATCAGTAGTCTATATTTGTAGCACCTGTAGATAGACATGTATAGGGAGGAGAAGTTGGGGAAACAGTAGTTTTCTCTCAGTCCCTGATGAGTGCATTTGCAGTGTTAGCCCTGGGTTTATTCTTTGAGATACCTGTAGAGGTCATGGCCCTCTCTGAGACTGCCTTTCTCTGTTATATCTCAGTCCTACCATCTCTTTCCTCTTTTGCTGGTTGTCCTTAGGCTGCTGGTTCTTGGGTCAACTTTGTCTAACAATAATCCATCCTCTCTGCTTCTGTCCTTCAGAATGTCTTTTTGGTTCTTAAATAGTTCCTCACCTTTATAGATATTCTTTAAGGCATGATTGGGTCTCCTATTATGGCTTTGATTGATTCAAGGAGGTGTACAGTTCCTGTTCACATTTGATTCTGAGTGATTCAGGCAAGATGTGTTTTTACTTACCAGGGGTAATTAATTTTAAGAAGGTGGGATAATGAATGGAAATCCTCTCTCCCCATATACTTCCAATAATGTAAATTGTGACTAATCCATGTATGCTCACTGCAAACAACACTTTCCCCTATTCTCTCATAAGTTTGCCTTATCATTCACCCAGTATTCTAAGTCTCTTCTATACTATTTCTTTCTTTCTTTTTTTTTTTTTTGAGGGGAGAAGGCAGGGCAATTGGGGTTAAGTGATTTGCCCAAGGTCACACAAGTGTCTGAGGCTAGATTTGAACTCAGGTCCTCCTGACTCCAAGGCTGGTGCTCTATTCACTGTGCCACCTACCTGCCCCTCTCTACTATTTCTTAATGTTTCAAGGATAAAAGAAAAGCACTTAGGTTATCCATTGCTTATCTGACATATGACTAGACTATCATATATTTATTTGATGACATACTTCACCCTTTGGTTCTTTGTAATTTCTTATTTGTTATGTGCTACAACTTGTTCACTCTTAACATGTGCCTCCACATTGCCTTCTGATGATATCATGTTTAATCCTCTGGGATTCTTATCTCTCATGACTTACAGCCATTTAAAAAAAAGAGTATAATAATTTTTTTTAAAATTCAACCTAATTTTGGAAATTTGGGTCTGAAGTTCTGGAGTAGTTAGTTAAGATAAAAAAAAAGGTATCTAAAGTGAATGATTGTCGAAGCCATAGTAGATGAGATCACCAAGTCAAATATTGGAGAGAGAAAATATAGAGGAAGATGAGAAAAGAATCAGAAATAAACTGTGGAGAAATGTTGACTTTAGAAGTTAGATGGAGAATAAATCAAGGTAAATGGCAGGAGGTTTCTGAGGTGGGGGACAGCCAAGAAAGTATTGTGCCATAGAATCCCAGGAATGAGTTTTAAGATGGAGGAGATGATCAGCCGTGTCAAATGCAATAGAAAACAAAGGAGAATCAGAACTTTAGGAATATTGGTGGCCTTTGAGAGTGGTTTTTGGTAACATGATGTATAGACTGCCAAGGATTGAGGTGTGAATGGGTGATATATGAGCCTTCTCTCTGAGAAGATTTGTGGTCAAAAGGAGGTAAAGAGAGGAAAAATATTGATGCAATAGCAGGTATTTTTAAAAAAAGTAATCAACACATTTATTAAGTGATTATTGTATACCAAGTAGTATGCTAAGGGTTAGGAAAAAAGTAGAAAAAAAGGAAAAACACCTCCTGCCTTCAAAGAGCTTTACACTGTAATGGAAGAGATAATATCTACACGATGAAGTATATAATCTATATACAGAGTAGGTTAAAAAATGTTTTATAATACCTTTTGCTTCTATATGAAGATAGTTTCTGCATATATACTAATCCTGTTTCCAGTGCCCTTCCTTATCCATACATTCTTTGGTAATAAAGAAAAGTAGAAGCAGTAATAACTTTTGCATTGACTGTATTTTACAGTGTATAAAACATGCTTCCCTAGTAGCCCACTGCTTCTCTGCTAAAAGGATTAAAGTATGTTTTGGCTATCGTAGTTACTCAGAGTTAGCTTCCTTTGGGAAATCTTTTAATTTATATTGTAGCCTTTGTGTATATTATTCTGGCTCTACTTATTTCCCTTTGGGTCAGTTCATATAAATATTCCTATAAGTCTCTGAATTTTTCACATTCATTGCTCCTTAATGCATAATAGTATTCCCATACATGCATACTACATGGTTGAGCTATCCTCTAATTAATAGGCATTTGCATTATTTCCAGTTTTTTGCTACCATGAAAAGTGCTGTTATGAATATTTTGGTGTATATTTAGATCCTTGTTTCATCTTGATCTTCTTTGGCATGTATATCCAGTGGTGATGACTGAGTTAAGTTAATAAGTTAAGCTAAGTTAACAGTTGAATCTCTTTTCCCAGATAATTCCAACTTTTTTCTTTTTCAGAATCGTTGTATCAATTTACAGCTCTACCATTGGTGTCTTAGATGCATTTTTCTAGATCAAGGGGAAACCATAAACAGTTTTTTTTTTACAAGATCATCCTTTTGGTTATCTCTCCCCATTTTCTCATTATTCCCAGGTTTCATTTCAGCCTCTTGAAATGTAAAGCTGCTTAGAGAGTAGATACTTTTAGAGTTGCTGGAGATAGAGTTGCTCTGAATATTTTTTCTCCACCTGTCCTCTTAGACCTCTTGTGGATCATAGCTTCTTAGGGCAAGAGAGAATCTACATTTCTACTCATGCCAAATTCCAATCATTTCCCCATGATAACATGTTTGTGGAATATGATTCATGTTATTTTTTAGGTTAATCCATGCCTCAGGGATCCCTGACAAGCAGACTACTTTCTTTGTCAGTGTCATCATCTATTTTTAGTGTATACTTGAATGTATAGGACTGTATTAAGAAACATTTACAGCAACATGTACAGAGAATTTTTACTGTTTAACCTTCTCTTCCATTCCTCTTATGTTTCCCGGAAGCAAATGCTCAAATTGTTTTAACAGGTACTACTTAGGTACCTGGTCCTAAGGTATCCATTTTCATAGTAAAATTATGTAATTTGAAAACACCCTCAAGTTCATGGAAACAGAAAAACCCATGAGAATATGATGACTGAAAGTCCATAGCATTAAAAGTCATCCATCCCACCTTTTCCTATGGAAACTTTTTTTTCAAGCAGCCTTTTTCGCCCTCCCCCCAGTTAAGAAATGCTTAGTATTTTGGATTAAAAAATGCTCATTTGTTATTATTTCTTTTTATATTTGAAAGGTGCTTCTTTCTTTTTTTCTAGTTTAATGTATTTTAATAGTAAACTTACAGGAACAGCACAGAAGACAGACAACATTAAAAACATGTACTTGCATGTAGGACAACTCAGTTAGAAAAGTATAGTGAATGGATGGAATCTACCGTATGATAAAAATGCTACAAACACCATTTAGTTGCCATCAATAAGAAATTTACTTTTTAAAAAAATCCAAATGCTGGCTGGCATTGTCCAGAAAAATTTAACAGGTTTATTTATAATTGTTATAAAGTTGAATTGTTGAAACTTGTTCACGGAAACATTTTTTTGACCTCATTAATGCTTTATGTCCTCGCATTTATATTCAAAATTCACACACAAATGAAAATGGAAAAAACTTGCCAATACCTGATTCTGTCCCCTATTTTTCCATTGGCAATCATATACTTAGGTACCTTTTGACCCCATGGGAAAAAAATATCTAACCGTTCAGAACTACCAATAACAGGAAGAAGAGATTTTTTTCTGTTTTGAGAATGAAGAATATGTTTCCCATCATAGTGGAGTTTAAGCACGTTCTTCACGTATGCGGCGTGCTAGCTGGATATCTTTTGGCATGATTGTGACACGTTTGGAGTGGATAGCACATAGGTTGGTGTCCTCAAACAGGCCAACCAGATAGGCTTCACTTGCCTCCTGCAAAGCACCAATTGCTGCACTCTGGAAGCGCAGATCTGTTTTGACGTCTTGAGCAATTTCACGCACCAGAATCAGAAGTTCGGTGGACTTCTGATAACGTCTGATTTCACGGAGAGCCACAGTACCCGGCCTGTAGCGATGAGGTTTCTTGACCCCTCCAGTAGAGGGCGCACTCTTGCGAGCGGCTTTTGTAGTGAGCTGCTTCCTGGGGGCTTTACCACCGGTGGATTTACGGGCAGTTTGCTTGGTACGAGCCATGTTCCTGAAAACTTCTCCTTATACACCCCCCTTCTCTTTCGGCTTGGGCTTGGAGAGCAAGAGGTGGCCCTAGCGCTGGAGAGCTACGGCGGCTGCTGCGAACACACCGAAAGGTGCTTCTTTCAATGTTCATTACTGTTATTTATTATAGCAAAACAAGTAAACTACCTACCTTTGTATTCCATATAACAAACACGGATGGCTGGTAGGATAGGTCATACAAGCCAAGACTATGCTGAGCTTCAGAAGGATGTATATTTTGAGTACCAATTGATTATCTCCTAAATTCCTTAAAATTTAACGTTTCAACTCCTTTACTATACTTGTTTACTGAAGTTTTGAAAATAAATCAGTATGAGTTGTCCTTTTAACCTCTGTCTACCCTCTGGAGGTAAACAGTACAATTACTAAAAGGTAGGCTGGTAAGCCAGTTATATGTAGAAAAATTGTTTAGCCTCTCAAATAGCTTAAGTCTGTTCTGTGAAACTTTTAAAACACTAGTGATTTTTTTAAGCACCTACCATCTTCCAGGTACTCTCCTAGACTCTAGGGATGCAAGTACCAAGACTGAAGCAATCTCTGTCCTTAATATATAATGGACATAGTTATGATAGTTATGAAAAATTGTAGCTCACTGTGAGGAAAGTAGACACTGAGTTTGGTGCACAGTTTTCACATTTTCCCATTTAATCTTTTCCTCCCTTTGTTTTAAAATTTTGTCTCTGTATGTGATTAATAACTGTTGTAACTAGGGTGTAAAGCAACATGATTTCATTGCCAAAGTGGGGAAGGTCATGAGAAACTGGCTTTTCAAATTATGTTTTACTAAGTGGAAGTTTAAAGGTTTAATTCAAACACCTGAACTTTTGCTGGGGGAGGTGGGACAAAGCTTGGGGGAGAAAAAACTGCCCCTACCCACCCACACCCTCAAGAAGAAGGAAAAAAAAACACACACAACTAAACCCTAAAGACTATTTCTTCCTGGTGTATAAATTGCTCTTATTAAATGAGTTACAAAAAGTATTTAATACATTGAAATGTAATTCTTTATTCCTGATTGTTCTAAATAGACTGTTTGCTCCTTGAGGGCAAAATTTGTGGGGTTTTGTTTGTTTGTATCTTCAATGCCTAGCATTGTACCTAGAACATAGTAGGTACTTTGAACTGAATTGAAATACGTTTTAAAATTTAGCATTAAAAAATGTTAACAAACATTTATTAAGCATCCACTATGTTCAGGCATCAGGCTAAAAAGAATATTGCAAATATTATCTCATTTAATCTTCACAACAATCCTGGTACCCTATTATATAGAGTTGAGGAAACAGTCAAACAGAGGTTAAGTGACATTCCCAGGGTCACTTGGTTAGTAAGTATTTGAGGCAGGATTTGAACTCATACTACTTCTGACTTCTCTTCACTGTGCCACCTAATTTTCCCTGTGTTGTACAGGAAAGAGAAAGCAATGAATCAGTCTTGAGAGCATCTGTTTCATAGGTCAAATATTTTTTCAGATTTGAATCAGGTTAATCTGTAATCTGTTACTGGGTTACCTCATCTGTAGAGCTGAGAGAACTGGACTAGATATCTTCTGAGGTACCTTCCAGTTCTTGTTCTGTGATCCCATTGGTATTAAATCATACTTGGCATTCAGTGTACCTTTTTCTATGAGGTAATTACCTCTGAGGTATCTCTAATCTTCACCACAAAATGAATGGAAACATTATTGATATTTTAGACCAAGATGCCAGTGAATTGGAATGATGTAATCCTCACCACAAAAATGGAAATGTTACTGACATTTTAGACCAAGAAACCAGTGAATTGAAATAGTTTGTCCACAATGGGGAGAGAATGAACAGTTTGTCTTTTGAGGGATTAGAAAAGCAAAGGGACTTATTCCTGTCTGTTTCTTTTTCCATCTGACAAATTATGGAAATATCCCACTGCTTATTGATAATTGAGCTTTGGTTGCATGACTGTTGTTTGTTTAAAGTTAATGTACCTAATTATTCTTATAAGGCATTGTGCTTGTTCCTGAGAATTGTAGGCCTCTTCTTGCATCAGTGGAAAGAGTGTTGGAAGTCTTTATCCCTTTGGAACGTCTTTTGTGTATATTCCATTTTTATCACACTTTTAGAGCCACCAGCCTGGGTTAGGACCTCTTCTGGTCTCCCTAGGATTATTGCAGGCTTCTCCTTTTTGGTCTCTCCATACCTCCAGCCTCTCCTCACTCTGATTTATCTTGCCACCCATTGGATCTAAATTGATTTTCCTAAAATGCATGTCTGAGCGTGTCTCCTCCCTACTGAACAAACCTCAGTGACTCTTAACTGCCTCTAGCATTGACTATAAATTCCTCTGTTGGGCATTCAGAGCTCCTCATAAAACTGGCCCCTTCCTACCTTTCCATTCTTCTCATGGTTTATCCTCTCCCTCCTTCTCTGTGCTCTAACCATGTTGGCCTAATTGTTGTTCTTCACCTAGACGTGCCATCTCTCCTAGTTCTGCACTGATTGTCCTTTGTGCTTGGAATTCCCTGTCCGCGTGCCTGCTTCCTCTTAAACTCAGATCAGTTGCTACTCTTTTCATGGAGCCTTCCTAGTTCCCTCTAGATGCTAGTACCTTGCTTCCATTCCTCCTGCCTAAGCTGCCTTGTATTCATTTTGCATAAATTCTGTGCATAAAGTGAGGTGAGAGACAGAGTGGAATAGTGGATACTGTTAAGGTAAAAAAAAAATCTACTAACAACGAATTTGACTTGGAAATAAGTTCAGTTTCAGGGAAGAAGACCACAGAAGGCATTTTCCCCTTAATGAATAAGTTTCACACAAGTTTTTTGTATATACACACAGATGTGAAAAGTGTTATCAATTTAGACCAATTTATAGCTCATTGAAAGGGCTAGAAACTGGACATCTTCAAAGGATGGGAACATCAAAGAAGGTACAGCCGTCCTTACTTGCTGGAACTATTCATATTCTAGTTATCAGCTAGTTGTTGCATAGTTAGGACAAAGAGCCTCTGTAAACAAGTGTAAAACATTTGGGTTCCTGTGGATGCCTGCTGCTGCCTCCTCCAGCACAGTTAAAAATGGGAGCTTTTTACATCTTTATCAGTTGAAAGACTCTTATTTGTTTTCTTCTTGATTAGAATATGAGCTTCTTGAGGGCAGAGGCTGTATTTTTGCCTTTTTTCTTTTGTAATTACAGGTCTCTGCACAGTGCATGGCACATAACATTTAACAAACCATAAATGTCTGTTGTTGGTCTTGCTGTTGAGGCCAGTAAGGCCTGGGTTCAAGTCTGGCATGTACTAAACAGGTGGTTTTTTTTGTTATTTTTGCTGTTGAAACCAGTAAGGAAGACCTGGGCTCATCCTGCTTTGGTCATATGGTGGCTGTGTGACTCTGGGCCATTTAACCTCTTACAGTTCCAATTAGTAATCTAATACTATAAGTTGCAACCATCCATGTTGGTGTTCTTTCATCTGATAGTGTTACTAGGGTATATATTTCTGTCTGTCTGTCTGTCTGTCTGTATCTATCTATCTATCTATCTATCTATCTATCTATCTATCTATCTATCTATCTATCTACCTATCTATCTAATCTCACTTTGTGAATTGTGAAATTACAGACCCAGTACCTTTCTGTATCCTCTACACACACACACACACACACACACACACACACACACACACACACACACACACACACACACACATATTATTTTCCTCTTCGGTGGCAAACTCCTTGAGGGTGGGGACTGTTTTGTTTTTGTGTCCCCAGTGTTAAGTACAGTGCCTTATACAAAGTAAGCCTTTAATAATTGTTTGTTTATTGATTGATTTTGGATCAGAGGATCTGGGTTAAAATTCTGGCTTTTGCTATTTGCTAGCTATGTGCCACTTAGCCAAACCACTTGGCTTTTTTGGTCCTCAGTTTCCTTATTTGTAAAATGAGAGCAATGGACTAGGTGAATTCCAAGGTTCCTTCCAGTTCTCAATTTATTCTATGATCAGTTCTCAATTTATTCTATGATCTTATGATTCTGGTCTATTATAGGCTGTGCTCTCTTGGGAGTATATATTTTAGAGCTGTGGTTACATCCAGAGCTACACAATTTCTGGGGAAGGGTTGGGCCTTTTTTTTTTTCTTTTCCTGTTGTTATGTCATTGTTCATTTGACTATATTTTATGAGACCAGTTCTGTGAGAATTAGAATCTCAATATTTTGGTTTCCTGAAGAAGTTACAACCAAGAATTTTAGAGCTGAAAGGAAACTTTAGAAATCATTTAGTCAAATCCCCTCACTTTGATATATTTGTTTCAAGGTCATACAACTAGCTAATGACACAATTGGGGCCTGAATCTGGGTCTCTTAACTCTTAGTTTCCCATTTCAGCATATTACAATGAACTACTATATTTTACTACTTGACAGTGTTAGTTCCTTCAGATTATATTGAGTGCAAATCCATATTCACTTAAATGGCTAAATAAATATAGGTAAGTCACTTTTTTGTGAAGAATTCTTCAGTAACAACAATCCAAGTTGTATTCATCCATAGCATAAATTCAGATAACTTTTTAAAATGTTTGGAGGAAATCACCAATTATTAGAGAAATGCAGTATAAAGCAGCTCTGAAGTTGTTTACCTTACATGTATCAGGTATGGCAAAAGAAAATGACAGGTATTGCAGGGACTGTGGGAAAACAGGTACAATGATACCCTGTTGGTAGAACAAAAAATTGGCACAGTCATTCTAGAAAGCAGTTTGAAACTAGGCCCAGAAAATAGCCAAACTGTGTATGCCCTTTGACCCAACTATATCAGTACGAGGCATATATTACAAAGAGATCAAAGAAAGAGGAAAAGGACCTATATGTACAAAATATTTATAGCTGTTCTTTTTTTGTACTGGCAAAGAACTGGAAATGAAGGGAATGCCCACCTGTTGGTAAATAGCTGAAAAAAAATATGGCATATGAGTATAATGTAATACTCTCGTGCCATAAGAAATGTAAAAATGAACAGTTTTAGAGCTAACTAGAAAGGCCTATGAAACAATTTAGAACAAAGAGAGCAGAAAAAGAACAGTTTCTTTGATGACAATAATATAAAGAAAAACAACTGTGGAATGTTGATTGAATCACTGCAATGATATATCATAGTTCCAGAGGACTGAGGAGGAAACATAATATCTACCTCCTCCTGACAAGTGATAAACTTAAAATTCAAATGAGTTATACATTTTTGGGCATGTCCTGTGAGGGAATTTGTTTTTGCTGGACTATGATTATTTGTTATGAGAGGTTTTTTTTTTTTCATTCAGTTGTGGTGGTGGTGGAGAGAATGGGAAGGAAAAAGATGATAAATACTTGTAAAAATAAATTATATTTAAAATGTTTGGAGCTGGGTCAGAAGGTGCATGTCTCTTAATTTCCCTGTTAATTTACTTGGAAACTTCAGGTTTCCACTCTCTCCCATTCTCTCTCATTGAACCTCATGCTAGTCATTAATCAGCTGTTTGATGAACCGAGTGTGACATTTTGGACTCAACTTTAGAGACTTAATAATGTTTGAAATAGAATGAAGTTATCCAACTGAATCAGAGATAGCAAGTATTCTAGCTTCTTGTCCTCGATCTTGCAAAATCAATAACTTCTTACTACTTGTATATATTAAAAAAAATTACTTAATAATTTTTTTTAAAGCAGTTGGGGTTAAGTAACTTGCACAAGGTTACACGGCCAGTTATTTTGTGTGGGTGTTAAGTATCTGAGGCCGGAACTGATCCCGGGTCCTCCCAACTCTGGGGCTGGCACTCTTACTCACCTAGCCACCCCAAAATTACTTAATTATTTAGTTAGAAATTTGATGTTTATAAAATATATGCTTGAAAAATACAGAAACTGTCACTTTGAAAATGCCATACAAATATAATACATTATTTATTTTTATTATTTGAAACATACAGTGGATAGTTTCTTGAAATCCTACTCTCATGTTTCATCAGGGGGTATTGGCAACCCTGGTTTCTGAAGGCCTAAAGAATACTAGCTGAGGTGAGATTTGAACTTAGGTCCCTTAGAGTCCAGGTCCACTGCTCTATCTGTTGTCTTTCTAACTCCACGTCCATCATTCTATCCACTATACTACCCAGTGGCCTTTAGATCAGGCTAATGCTACCAAGTTTAGAGTAAACAGCTTTGAATATGGGCTCATACTGTCTTCATTTGAGGAGCAGCCTAGCTAAACTGTGAGGAGCTCATCACTGGGTGGTAAGGATCTTTGAGTCCCAATAATTTCAGATAATTATAATAAATTATCACACAAGTATTACACCGGAAGTCAGGGCCACCAGGGACAGCATGAACAGGTGCCAGTTTTTCTGCAAGTTGGTCCAGCCCACTGGTTGACTCAGCTTTTCCTCTTTTGTTTGGTTATGCTCAGGCATATCAAGAGGTGGCTATTCGCGGAGCTAGGTCCTGATTTAGTCCTTACCATTGCAGGTGGTGAACTCCAGCTGGAGTAACATTTTCAATGTTGTCATCTCATCTACTGGCCTTTTTGTTTTTAGGAACTGTGATCCCCTCCTGTGAGATTTAAGAGAACTCTTTCCATTCTTATCCAGGCAAATGTACAGGACCAAAATGTCTTCTGATACAGATGGTGCCTTAAGCACTGCACAGATGCCAGCTTCAGAAAAGAGGCTCTGGTTAGATCAAAACCATCGCTCTTGAAGTTTTTGAAGTTTGTTGGTGCACAGAAAGACATTCACAATGAAGGAGGTTTTATTCTATCTTGGCCAGTATATATTATGTCAAAACAATTACATGATAAAAAGCAACAGCACATTGTCTGTTGTCCAGATGATCTTGGAGATCTGTTTGGGGTACCAAGCTTCTCTGTGAAAAAGCACAGGGGATTATATGCAATGATTTCTGGAACCTTGATAACACTCAGTTAACAAGAATTTGCTAGTCTAAATACATCTATGAACGAAACAAGGTGTCACCTTGAAATCGGAAGTGGTCAAAAGGGTGTAAGAGTTGCAGGAAGAGAAACCATCACCGAACTTGAATTCTAGAATAACTACCTCATTTAGAAGGAGAACACATAGTGAAACAAAAATTCAGATGAGTTGCCTGGTGAAAGACACAGAAAACAGCTTAAATCAGATAGTATTTCCTTTACATTGGATGAAAGCTGTGCCCATCTGTCATGAGTGAGATATGTTGTGAACGAAGCAGTAGCAGTGACTCAACAGAAATTCCTTCAAGTTCAGATATTGATATTGGTATACTAAGTGAAAATTCAGATGATTCTGTTTCAGACCAGTTCAGTGCTGATTTACAAGTTGAGTCTATTGGTTCAGAAGTTTATAGTCATAAAGAAAGACAAGACGAAGATGAGATATACCAGGTACTGTGTATCAGAAGAGTGACACTGACTCATTTGATGAAGACTCTGAAACATCTCTAGCCCATTATTAGTAGTGTATTTCCTCTGACAAAATGAACCCTCCATTTCTGCCCCATTGCCACAGATGCTGGGCTCTGTGAGAGAACTGGCTTCTTGAAGAGAAGAGTGGTGTGAGATAGAGGCAAGCTAGGAAGCCCCACACAAGTGGAGTGAGAGGTTTTTGACATTCCAGATGGTAAGAAAAATAAAACAAATGACCCTTTAGATTCACATGTTGAGGACAGTGATGAAAAAATAGTACAGACATCAGACTCCCATGAAAATATTATTCCCAGCCACTGACATCTAAAAATATCATCTGTAGTAGTCAGAAAGATGCTGGAGAATTGAGAGAGAAAGAAAAAAGTATGGAATCTATTCTTCCCCCAGCACAGTTGAACCCTGTGTCATCTGTTAGAGCTGACCTAAAAATGGTTGCATTGTCCATGGAAGGACAGGATGTTTTATGGCATGTTTTGTATATACTAAGAAGCTGAAAAAGAGAAATAAACCTTGTCCAGTGTGCAGGAAACCAATACAAATGATTGTGTTAACTTATTTTCTGTAAATGTGATGTACTAAAAGTGGAACCATGGAACTCTATGTATGAAATGCTTAAGAATATTCACACATGGCTTGTGAAATTTATTTAAAATTTAATTTTTGTATATTTTTTTTCTGAGAAAATGAATATTTTAATCCATTTTAGTTAGCTCTAGTGCAATTTGCTTTTTGGAAGAAATTTTTTTATTCTCTGGAAAAAATATTTTGGTTACTTTTTTTTCCCATTTTTGCATTTTAAAAAATTAGTTTTCATTTGCAAATTACTTATAGAGGCAGCAGGGTATAGTGAATTTTGTACTAGTCTGGAAAGATCTAGGTACAGATATCACATTGGACACTTAAAACTTATTTGACCCAGGATGGATCATTCAACCTCTTTGTGCCTTAGTCAATTCATAAGACTTATCTGCTAAGTCAGATAATTTGGGAGTAAGTCATACACACTCCCTTTGGGTATGTTGAACCTAGAGATCCTTTATTGTATGTATCTGTATATCAGCAATGCAATATTCACAATGCCTATGGTAATTACAGATGTGCTGATGTAGTTATCAATCACAAAATATATCAGGCGTTCTATATGGGAGATAAAGACAGAACATTTATTAAAATACCAAAAGACTGAGTCCCAAAACTAGAAAGTCAAAGCCATCAGAGTAGTAATGAAATTGGCACAGGTAGATAAAGTAGAAAGCACCCACATTCTCAAGCCTTTAAAACAGAACAGGCTACCTCAGGCAAAGGTCTTCCTCTCCCCACTCACAGCAACCACCCAGCGTCCAGCAAGCTCGCTCCCAGCAGCTCCGGCCCTTGGCAGTACTCAGCAGGAGTCTGTAAGCAGAAATTCTGGCTGGCTCAAAAAGGGGTTCACGCCTCTACCTCCACCTCAGCTGCTAGAGCTACCACGGCCGCTGCCTCTGCTGCTGCCTCTGCCGCCACCACCACCAGTCACTGCAGGAACCCTAGCTTGGCTTCCGCTTCTTCTTGCTCCACCCCTTCCTTCTACTTCAGCAAGTCCAATGGGGGCATGGAAGATCTTTAAATCCCATATTTAAATCCCTTACAATCCATTATAATTACTAGTCATTTTGAAGTTTGACTATTTCTGTTTGTTAAATAGTTCTTGTCTTCTCTGCTTGGAGAGCGTCAGATTTTTTTAAAAATTTGTGTAAATAGTAAATTTAATAAATATTATTTAAGTTTAAAAAAAGGGGGGTGCAGTCAGATGCCACAGTAGATAGAACACTGGCCCAGTTAGGAGGACTGGAGTTCAAATGTGACCTCAGACATCTGACATTTACTATCTGTGTAATCGTAGGCAAGTCACTTAACCTCAATTACCTTGCCCCCCAAAATATTACACCATTATTATTACACATTTATTAAAAAATATAATATTAAAAAGTCTGTGCTGTAGAAGTACCTACATCAATAGTATCAGGTTTCCTTCAAATAACTATTTAACAATTCAGATCTGAATTTTGTAGTTGGTTGTATAGTATGGTTACTTTTTTTTTTGGTGCTTTTTGGAGGGCATTTGGGGTTAAGTGACTTGCCCAAGGTCACGCTGCTAGTTATAATTTTTTTGTGTTAAGTGTCTGAGGCTGAATTTGAACTCAGGTCCTCCTGACTCCAGGGCCAGTGCTCTATTCACTGTGCCACCTAGCTGCCCTAGTATGGTTACTCTTAAATTGAATCTCATCGTAGAGGTTTGGCATGGTGCTGGGAAAAGAATACTTGTTCTGGAGTCAAAGGTCATGTGTTCATATCACATTTAGACTTAATAACTGTGTAACTTTGGGCAACTTAACCCTCAGTTTCCTCATAAGCAAGTTGGTCTCATGACATCTGAGCTCCCTGCTAGCCTGAGGTCTTTAATCTGTTGAGGTCTTCAATCAATATGCCTATTATAGTTCACTCGATATCTGGGATATCATGATTTTGATCACATAGAATCAAATTATTGGTTTTAAGATCAACATACTACTTTGCCTAGAGTTATTTCACAAATACTGCACAATACCATAGTCAATTATTTGCTAAACTTATACTTAAAATTTTTTTTTTAGACTCTGCTGAGTTTGTTTGGTCTTCCTGTTGTATTAAGCAAGCTTAGGATTCACTCATTCTTTCTGTTGACCAAATCATTATGAAGGTAATAATTAGAGTGCTGGGCCTGAAGGCAGGAAGTCCCATCTTGATGAGTTCAAATCCTTGATTTTGATCAAAGACTTGATGAGTCTGGCTTTGAACTCAGGTCCTCCTGATTCCAGGGTTGGTACTCTATTCACTGTGCCACCTAGCTGCCATCTCATGTCATTATTAAAGAAAATTTTTTTTTCCCTTTTAACTGAGTGCCTCTTAATTTCTCCCACTTGAGCAATGTTTCCTGAATTTTATCAAAGGCAAATTTGGCATCTTCCATATTTTATTATTATCCTATTTAGGTCTGGATTTTTTGGTGGCATGAAAAGAATTCCTTCTTTTTTTTTTTAACTTTTGGTTGCAATTAATTTGCACAGACTGATGTAAAGCCTCCCATTCCTTCATACTGGGTACATTTAAATTGCTTGTTTTTTGGATTAAGATTGCAGTTGGCACCTGTTGAACTTGTTTCTACTGTGACCTGCTTTACACTCCCAATCAGAATGCCGACACTGCCTTCCTGTTGTGGCTCTTTCTCAGTGGATGAAGTAAGGAGCTCTTTAGTTCAGATTTCATCCCATTGTGCCTTTGAATCATTTCTTCTTTCTGATGAGTAGGAATACCTCTCCTTTAGTGCTCTTCCATGCCCTGGTGCCACCCAGTGACCAGTCTGCTCAAAGTTTTAACTTCTACAGGAGACTGCACCCGTTCTCTTGATGACTAGGTTTTTTATATGCCTGGTCTTTGGGGTCTGTACCTTTATTTTGTATCTTTTAAAACTTGATATTAATTGATAATGAAAATATTGTAGATTAATTTTTGATTTTCGACATTACTAGATGAAAGTAGTGGCTAAAAAAAATCATAATAACAGATAATCCCCAAATAATCTCACTTTGTCTCTGGGCTCTATTAGATATTAGTGGGTATGGCCAAGGGGGACTTCACTTAGTCAATATTTGGATCCAGAGAACCTCAGTCATTGGAAGAAATTTCCATAAGTCTTTTTTAAGAGATGGTTTCTCTGGCCACAGGGCTGTTGCATCCAGAGATAAGGATTCTGATTGGTGAAAAAAGGAATGAACACAAGCATTTTTAAAGAACTTCCTATTTACCAGGAACTATCCTAAGTGCTTTACAAATATTTTTTCATTTGATCCTTACAGCAACTCTGGGGGCAAGGTGCTATTATTATTCCCATTTTACTAATGAGAAAATGCAGTTAAACAGAGGTTTAGGTGACTTCCCAAGGTCACATAGGTAGTAAATTCCTGAGGTTGGTTTTGAACTTAGGTCTTCACTGTGCCACCTACCTGCTTACCTGGTGAGAGAATCTTCTGAGAGGTGAGAATTTTATAAAACAGAAAGATTACTTCCTTGGACTGAGCAGGAGAGAGCAAGGTCTCATGAGGCTCTAGTTGTTAGCCCAAGTAAAAAGTTTTATGGCATGTGTGAAGCCAGGATTCCAAACAGAATCCTGCTGATACTAAAGGAAGATGCCCTTATGAATGTCTTCATTGGAAAGGCTTCAGCATACTCTCATCTCAGCTGCTTTAAGTGGAGAGGTAGATGAATCCATGAGAACTCAGACCTGAGGTTTCCAGCTGTGATTCAATGCTGAATTCAATGTAGTCTAAATCCATCTTCTTCAGTATATTGAGCCTATAGAATATCCAGCTAATTTGTGTATATGGCTGGGAATACTCCATATTTGTAGCCTGTTATTATCACTTTGAAATTCAGTCTTGAATCAACGTTGTGCTATTTGATTTGTGCTTCTTTTTCTTCTTCTTCTTCTCCTTCTTCTCCTCCTCCTCCTCCTCCTTCCTTTTTGGAGGGCAATTGGGGTTAAGTGACTTGCCCACGGTCACATGGCTAGTTTTTGTGTTAAGTGTCTGAGGCTAGATTTGAACTCAGGTCTTCCTGACTCCAGGGTTGGTGATTTGTGCTTCTTAACTTGATCTTTTAGAGGAGCTTTTACTGATATTAAAGCTGAGCTCAACTTCCAGGTATGTTCCAGGATGGGGGCTTGGGTCAAATAAGGGACCTATGATTATCCCAAATACCTTATGTTAACCCAAGTAATGTACAGTTCCAGAGTTGAAGTGAGATATGTTTTATATATAGATTTGTTATGCAAAAGACATTATTTACCTTGCATCTGTTTATATTAAAAGTTTTTCTTTCCTTGAATATACAGTGTACATGAATTTGTCTGGTGGGAGTGGAGGAAGGGCATATAAATACTTGGGGTGGTAGGGCTATGCCACACAGAAACCCCTACTTAATAATTTAGTTTGAAACAGAATGCTTCAGTGACATCTGTTCCAGTTAATAAAATGCTTTAATTAGTTAAATGGCTTAATGCAATATTCTCCAATGTACATTGGCCTCAGAATACTTTTAGACTTGAAATCCATTGAGGGAACACATAAATAGTGGTTTAGGAGGTTGAAGGGCATTCTTTACTGCTGGAATAGAAGGGGAATGGGGGCTAAGGACATTTTGCAAAAAAGCAAAAGTAACTAACTTTATTTTCATTAAAAAAATGTCACAAGGGAATTTTTTTTGGATATACACTTTTATGTTTAACATGTTAGAGGAGAAAATATTGGTAGTCTTCAAAATCATATGCAGAGCGTCTGTTTCACATAGTGTAGAACACTTTGAGAAACACTCGTTTAATCATATTCTATCAGTATGTCATTTGGTGGGATGCTGTTAAGGAAAGAATTCCAAAATGACTTTTTACATAGTTTGTGGAATATTACTGTCTACTTAAATTAAGTCTGAAATATAACAGACTCAGACTTTATAAAGAGAATGCTCCAAGTTCAGTTATAAAAGTGGGTAATAGTGCTTTAGTTCTAGCAATTGAATTGACTGCAGACTTTCATTGTGGGCTTTAAAAGTTATATTTTGGTGCTTAGAAATCTTAGATAACTCAGTTTTCATGATGGGGGAACTGTTATGAATTGTATATGTGTTGCTCATTATTTCTGATCTAATAACTTGGTTAGTGTCATCACTACTTTAGGAGAGAAATATTGTACAAGTAGAAAAATTCATGCATTTGTAGATAGTCTCCTTTAAGCCTCACAACACAGTGAGGGAGATACCAGTGATATTTTTATTCCCATTTTAGAGATTAGCAAATTGGTACTAGATGGATAAGCCACTTGTCAAGAAAGGTTCACAGTAATAAGTATCAGATGCAATATTTGAAACAAGAATTCCTGATTCCAAGTCTGGTACTAGCATATTGCCTCCTTAGTGAAAGAAAACTCTTTACAGAAAATAATGAATTATGTTTGTTCTTTCCTTGTGTTAATTCCATAATGTTATTTTATTTTTTAATACTAATCTTTTGCTCTTCCTCATCTTATATACAATTTAACCTCTCTTCAAGAGTGATTCTTAGAAAATCAAGATTCTTTCATCAATAGGACATAGAAAGGAATAATTTCCTTTTTTCTTTTTTTTGCTTTTTGGAGGGCAATTGGGGTTAAGTGACTTGCCCAAGGTCACATGGCTAGTTTTTGTGTTAAGTGTCTGAGTTCAAATTTGAACTCATGTCCTCCTGACTCCAGGGTTGGTGCTCTAATCACTGTGCCACCTAGTGGCCCCAAAAGGAATAATTTTCTACTGGGTCAAACTTTATTTACAAAATGCAGAAAACCCACAGGAGCTTTCAGTACATATGCAGATAATTTTTTATCTCCTTTCTTTCTCTGAATCAGTTTTAGTGATAAGTCATAAAGAGTTTGGAATTTTAGTCTCTCTGGGATGACAGATTCTTGGTTCTTCTGCATTTTGGGAGATATTATCAGGTTTTCTGATATGGAAAATCTAGTAATATAGACTTTTTTTTTCCAGGAAAGAATGATTTATTTGGTTAATTCCCTTGTGTTGGCTTTCCTTGTGTTGGCAATTTATTAATTTTCTTCTTTGACATAATATGACATAGGGGAAAGAGTGTTAGAATCAGGGGAGACCCTAGTTTGAATTCTGTCTTTGATACTTAGCAGAAATTTCATTAGCAGTATGACCCTTGGCCAGTCATTTATACTCCCAGCCTTTTTGCTCCCATGTGAGATGGGGATAACAGTCTTATTACTTGCACCCCAGTATTGTTTTGAGGATTAAATAAGACACTGTTTTCCAAACACTTTGTAAGGCTTAAATTGGCATATTAACATTGGCTATTAATGTTATTTAGGTCAAGGTTTTGTAGAGTTTCCTGTAGATGACTTAGGGAATAAAGACTATACATATGATCCTTTCTTTTGTGGTATAAATTAAAATTTCAGTAATGGTTTAATTATCCTTTATTAATTTAAAAATAAGTAGATTTCTGGAGGCCTTTGCTCTTCCTGTTTCCCAGACCCATGTGCAGTGAAGAGATTGTTTGGGTAAGGTAACAATCATGTTTCCTTTATTGGCCAAATACAAATTGTTCAAAGAAACAGAGGAAGGTAGTTCGTAATGTGAGGGGGAAAAGAGGGGAGGACATCTCTCTTCTTTTGATCTTAAGTTTTTTCACTAGTAAAATCGGAGGATCCTTTCCAACCACAACATTCAGGCACTTTTTGTGCCTCTCCATTAACCCTTAACTGAATCGAATAAATAACTTTTTATGTTTATTTTGAATTGAATTCTCAGTGTGCAAGTTAGTGCAGTGAAATGAGGTATTTGTAAAGCTGGTTTTCACAGCGCTACAATATTCCATCCCTCAGGTATCCTAGTTGCTGGATTTGTGAAATATTCCCAACTCTATAGGATGATGTGGGGTCTGTCTTTCTACCTAGAAATATCTACAGGTACAACAAAATTCTTTTCTATGATTTCTTCCACATTGAAGCCCATGCTTGATTTCCAGAGAAAGAAAATTGGAATTATTACTGGGGTGGGGAAGATTTTTGTTTGCTGGCGTCCAATCAGCTTTAATACAAGAGTGAACAAATTTGGATATGTTATTGCCAGCCTCTGTCAGGAGCAGAGTGTTACTGATGATTCTTTCCTGCTATTACAGCTATGTCTACA